>NW_020665071.1:285073-308191 GCF_002925995.2 Terrapene triunguis
GGGAGGGGGTGGAGTTTGGGCGGGGGCGTGGGCGGGGCGGGGGGCGGGGCCGGGGCCCCGTGGAGTGTCCTCTTTTGGGACACTCCACATATGGTAACCCTAGAATATCCCACCTGAGAAAAGTAATTGAGACAGACACCCACCAAAGTGGGGTATCAGTTCTGCCAGTGAAGGCCTGCACAGCACTCCCCATATACACCCTCCCTCAGAGGAGATGTCTACCAAAATTCGTCCCCAAAGAAACCATCTCCCCGAGATTGGTCAAGAAAGGGCTTTCCCCAGAAAGAGCAAGGATATGACTTTGACTCAGTCTCATGGCTTAGATAGACTATTCTTGCTCCTATGTGGCCCATGACACACAGAATGTTTATTATAGTTAAAGGAAGAGCTGAGCTAGCTCATCCATTAATTCCTGCTCTCCTTCTGGTTTCACATGCTTTCTCCTTGGAACTCAATGGGATCCTTTACTCACCCATTACTAATGGGTGGTTCTAGAATCATAGAAATGTTGGGATGGAAGGGACCTCGAGAGGCCATCTAGTCCATCCCTCTGTGCTAAGGCAGGACCAAGTAGACCTAGACCATCCCAGACAGGTGTTTGTCTAACCAGTTCTTAAAAACCTCCAGAATATGGATGCCACAACCTCCCACAATCTATTCCAGTGCTTAACTATCCTTGGACTTAGATAGCTATTACTAATATCCAACCTAAATTTTCCTTGCTGAAGATTAAGCCAATTCCTTTCACCAGCCTCTTTATAACAGCCCTTAACATATTTACAGACTGTTTTCAGGTCTTCTTTTCTCAAGACTAGACATGCCCAGGTTTTTTTTTAACATTTCTCTCCCCAGTTCCCATCACTCTGGATCCAGATTGTAAACACCCTGAACTTAAAGTGTATGTGGATAGGAGAAGAGTCTGTCATGAACCTGCATCTCCAGAGCAGACCACCCCCTCTGGAGCCCTGATTGCAGTGGGGAGGGAAGGATTTGTGGGTGGGAGGCAGTACTGGGAGGTGGAGGTGGGCGATGAACCAGACTGGGTGCTGGGTGTTCTGAGTGAGACTGTAAGGGACAGAGTGATAGCTCAATTAGAGAGCTCCCCTGTGGAGGGGTGCTGGTCCCTGTGGAGATCTGAGGGGATATATCACCCCAGTGAAGCAAACACTAAAAACCGGGAGTGGGATTTATGGCTGACAGTCATTGGGGTTTATCTAGATAGAGAAGCAGGGACAGTTTCATTTCAGAATATTAACGTCTTCTTTGATATTTTTGTGATACCTCTTGACAATTCAGAGAAAGTGTATTCATTCCTCAGGCCTGGTCATGATATGGGGAGAGACAATAGGCAACCCCTCAGCATCTGCTCCCTCAAAGACTGGGATTTCCCTACGAAATTATCAATGCAGACTGTTTGTCAGGATAGAGAAAATGACCCATATTCCCTGTCATCCTGAGACTGAGAAGATGGGAGAAGAGAAGAAATCAGTGCAGAGGCTAGGACTTTTCAGCTTGGAAAAGAGAAGACTAAGGGGCGATATGACAGAGGTATATAAAATCATGAGTGGTGTAGAGAAAGTGAATAAGGAAAAGTTATTTTCTTGTTCCCATAATATAAGAACTAGGGGCCACCCAATGAAATTATTGGGCAGCAGGTTTAAAACAAATAAAAGGAAGTTCTTCTTCACACAGCACACAGTCAACCCATGGAACTCCTTGCCTGAGGAGGTTGTGAAGGCTAGGACTATAACAGGGTTTAAAAGAGAACTGGATAATTCATGGAGGTTAAGTCCATTAATGGGTATTAGCCAGGATGGGTAAGGAATGGTGTCCCTAGCCTCTGTTTGTCAGAGTGTGGAGATGGATGGCAGGAGAGAAATCACTTGATCATTACCTGTTAGGTTCACTCCCTCTGAGGCATTTGGCATTGGCTACTGTCGGTAGACAGGATACTGGGCTGGATGGACCTTTGGTCTGACCCAGTATGGCCATTCTTATGTATAACGGGTTGGATCACAGAAACCCCCTTGGGAGCTGCCACCCTATGTGCAAAGACTACCCCTGCTTCTGTTTTCCCTGCCAGCTCAGGACTCCAGCACCCTGTCTTGCTGAGCCAGACACTCCTGTCTGCTCCAACACAGACCCAGGGTCTGAATCACTTGCCCCAAAGCTGCAAGTTTACCTGAAGACAGCTCACAGAAGTGTGCTTGTCTTTAGCACTCAGATGCCCAACTCCCAATAGGGTCTAAACCCATATAAATCCATTTTACCCTGTATAAAGCTTATGCAGGGCAAACTCATAAATTGTTCGCCCTCTATAACACTGATAGAGAGATATGCACAGTTGTTCGCTCCCCCAGGTATTAATACATACTCTGAGTTAATTAATAAGTAAAAAGTGATTTTATTAAATTCGGGGAATAGGATTTAAGTGGTTCCAAGTAGTAACAGAGAGAACAAAGTAAGTCACCAAACAAAATAAAATAAAATGCACAAATCTATGTCTAATCAAACTGAATACAGATAATCTCACCCTCAGAGATGCTTCAGTAAGCTTTTTCTCAGACTGGACACCTTCCAGGCCTGGGCACAATTCTTTCCCCCGGTACAGCTCTTGTTCCAGCTCAGGTGATAGCTAGGGGATTCTTCATGATGGCTCCTCTCTCCCTCTGTTCTCTTCCACCCCTTTATATATCTTTTGCATATGGCTGGAACCCTTTGTCCCTCTGGGTTTCCCCCCCCCCCCACTGGAAAAGCACCCAGGTTAAAGATGGATTCCAGGTCAGGTGACATGATCACATGTCACTGCAAGACTTCATTACCCACTTGCCAGCACACACATATACAGGAAGACTAACAGGTAAACACAGCCATCTGCAGACAATGGTCCTGGTTAATGGGAGTCATCAAGATTCCAAACCACTATTAATGGCCCACACTTTGCATAATTACAATAGGCCCTCAGAGTTATATTTCATATTTCTAGTTTTAGATGCAAGAGTGGTACATTTATACAAATAGGATGATCACACTCAGTAGATTATAAGCTTTGTAATGATACCTTACAAGAGACCTTTTGCATGAAGCATATTTCAGTTATATGATAAGTGAATATAATGTTTTTATAAAACTATTCCAGTTACATTATATTCACTTCTTATTATGTTTTTATAAAACCATATAGACTGCACAACGTCACATTATGTTCTTATGTTAATCATCCACACCTGAACAAAAAGCCAAGGCAGGGATGGAAGAAATTGCTAAGTCTCAAGGCTTCACCCACAAGAAACTCACTCCCAGATTTAAAAAATTCATCTAAGGAAATGCACGTACTCCTTGCATCTATCCCCACAGAGCTGTACCTCAGCAGGCTTATTGTCTGCTCTGAAATCTTTGGAAATGGATTTTTTTTTATGTCCCAGTCTCCCAATGGCAGCAAACCTGATAAAGACATTAGACCCAAACTGACACCTTGGGGAAAACACCATAATGCTCATTGGGCCCAGTGGTTGGGGTACTCACCAGTGAAGGAGGTGATCTAGATTCCTAGTCCAGTTAGTTATACTGAATGGAAGAGCTTCAACAGGAGAGACTAATTTTCCTCAATTTCAGTAAGGCATTTGATACAGTTCCATATGGGGAATTATTAGCTAAATTGGAAATGATGGGGATCAATATGAAAATTGAAAGGTGGATAAGGAACTGGTTAAGGGGGAGACTACAACGGTCAGGCTGGGGAGTGTGCACATTGCAAGAATAAGACAGAAGTCTCCTGAATGGTCTGATTAGGAGATACTTTTGCCCTGGTGAAAGAGGACTGAATTCTCCATTGCAATGTATTGACTTTGCCACAGATACCATTATAATTCAAATTCATTTAAACCACTTTAAATGCTGTGTGGCAGAGGAAGCCTGTGATACACAGGAGGTCAGACTGGATGATCTGGTGGTCTCATAGACTCATAGACTTTAAGGTCAGAAGGGACCAATATGGTCATCTGGTCTGACCTCCCGCATGATGCAGGCCACAAAAGCTGACCCACCCACTTTCCCTTAACTCAGCTGTTGAAGTCTCCAGATCGTGATTTAAAGACTTCAAGTCGCAGAGAATCCTCCAGCTTGCGACCCCTGCCCTATGCTGCGGAGGAAGGCGAAAAACCTCCAGGGCCTCTGCCAATCTACCCTGGAGGAAAATTCCTTCCCGACCCCAAATATGGCGATCAGTAGAACCCCGAGCATACAGGCAAGATTCTCCAGCCGGACCCTCATTTTACCAGCGATGGCACGTTATTGCCTAATTGACTAAAATCACGTTATCCCATCAAACCATTCCCTCCATAAACTTATCTAGCTTAATCTTGAAGCCAGAGAGGTCTTTCGCCCCCACCGTTTCCCTCGGAAGGCTGTTCCAAAATTTCACCCCTCTGACGGTTAGAAACCTTCGTCTAATTTCAAGCCTAAATTTCCCCACGGCCAGTTTATATCCATTCGTTCTCGTGTCCACATTAGTACTGAGCTGAAATAATTCCTCTCCCTCCCTGGTATTTATCCCTTTGATATATTTAAAGAGAGCAATCATATCCCCCCTCAGCCTTCTTTTGGTTAGGCTAAACAAACCAAGCTCCTCGAGTCTCCTTTCATAGGAAAGGTTTTCCATTCCTCGGATCATCCTAGTGGCCCTTCTCTGTACCCGTTCCAGTTTGAGTTCATCCTTTTTAAACATAGGAGACCAGAACTGCACACAGTACTGCAAATGAGGTCTCACCAGCGCCTTGTATAACGGAAGCAGCACCTCCTTGTCCCTACTAGAAATACCTCGCCTAATGCATCCCAAGATCGCATTAGCTTTTTTCACAGCCACGTCACATTGCCGACTCATAGTCATCCTGCGATCAACCAGGACTTCGAGGTCCTTCTCCTCCTCCGTCACTTCCAACCTATGCGTCCCCAGCTTATAACTGAAATTCTTGTTAGTCATCCCTAAATGCATCACCTTACACTTCTCACTATTAAATCTCATCCTATTATTATTATTACTCCAATTTACAAGGTCATCCAAGTCTCCCTGCAGAATATCCCGATCCTTCTCCGAGTTGGCAATACCTCCCAACTTTGTGTCATCCGCAAACTTTATCAGCCCACTTCTACATTCGGTTCCGAGGTCAGTAATGAATAGATTAAATAAAATCGGACCCAAAACCGAACCTTGAGGAACCCCACTGCTGACCTCCCTCCAACCTGACAGTTCACCTTTCAGTACTACCCGCTGCAGTCTCCCCTTTAACCAGTTCTTTATCCACCTCTGGATTTTCATATCGATCCCCATCTTTTCCAATTTAACCAATAATTCCTCATGCGGTACCGTATCAAACGCTTTACTAAAATCGAGGTATATTAGATCCACCGCATTTCCTTTATCTAGAAGGTCTGTTACTTTCTCAAAGAAGGAGATCAGGTTGGTTTGGCACAATCTGCCTTTCGTAAACCCATGTTGTAATTTGTCCCAATTGCCATTCACCTCAAGGTCCTTAACTACTTTCTCCTTCAAAATTTTTTCCAAGACCTTGCATACTCCAGAAGTTAAACTAACAGGCCTGTAGTTACCCGGGTCACTTTTTTTCCCCTTCTTGAAAATAGGAACCACATTAGCTATCTTCTAGTCCAATGGTACCACCCCCGAGTTTACAGATTCATTAAAAATTATCGCTAAGGGGCTTGCAATTTCTTGCGCCAGTTCCTTCAATATTCTAGGATGAAGATCATCCGGTCCGCCCAATTTAGTCCCGTTTAGCTGGTCAAGTTTGGCTTCCACCTCTGATACTGTAATGTCAACCCCCCCTCCTTTATTCCCCTGTGTCCTGCTCCCTCTATTCCTAAGCCCTTCATTAGCCTTATTAAAGACCGATGCAAAATATTCATTTAGATATTGTGCCATGCCTAGATTATCCTTAATCTCCACTCCATCTACATTCTTCAGCGGTCCCACTTCCTCTTTCTTTGTTTTCTTCCTATTTATATGGCTATAAAACCTCTTACTATTGGATTTAATTCCCCTCGCGAGGTCCAACTCTACACGGCTTTTGGCCTTTCTCACCGCATCCCTACATGCTCTGACCTCAATAAGGTAGGTTTCCTTGCTGATCCCTCCCCTCTTCCATTCTTTGTACGCTTTCTGTTTTTTCTTAATCGCCCCTTTGAGACGCCCGCTCATCCAGCTAGGTCTAAATCTCCTGCCTACTAACCGTTTTCCCTTTCTCGGGATACAGGCCTCGGACAGCTCGTGCAACTTCAGCTTGAAATAATCCCAGGCGTCATCTACCTTTAGATCCCTAAGTATGTTAGCCCAATCCACTTCCCTAAGTAGTTGCCTTAATTTATTAAAGTTGGCCTTTTTGAAATTGTAAACCTTAGTCACAGTATTATTTCTGTTAATCCTTCCATTTAGTTTAAACCGAATTAGCTCATGGTCACTCGAGCCAAGGTTGTCCCCTACAACCATTTCCTCAACGAGGTCCTCACTACTTACCAGCACCAAATCTAAAATGGCATCCCCCCTCGTCGGTTCAGTTACTACTTGATGAAGGAATTCATCTGCTAGCACGTCTAGGAACATCTGAGCCCTATTATTGTTACTAGCATTTGTTCCCCAATCTATATCTGGGAAGTTAAAGTCCCCCATGATGACACAGTTCTTATCAGTTTTCACTTCCCTAAAAACATTAAATAGTTCTCTGTCCGCATCCAGGCTAGATCCCGGCGGTCTATAGCACACCCCAAGCACTATCTCAGGGGAGGCTCTAGTAGTTCTTTTACCCAGTGTAATTATTGCCCAGACAGACTCCGTCTTATCCATTCCATCACTTATTATTTCTTTACATTTTAGCTCATTATTGACATACAATGCCACTCCCCCACCTTTACCTTTTTTCCGGTCATTCCTAAACAGCACATACCCTTCCATACCTGTACTCCAGTCATGACTACCATTCCACCACGTTTCGGTTATTCCTACGATATCAGGTTTCATTTTTTGGACCAGGAGCTCCAATTCCTCCATTTTGTTACCTAGGCTTCTCGCATTGGTGTATAAACATCTTACTGTATCCTGTCTATCCTTTCTCCCATTAGTTATGCAATTTGGTATGGACCCCGTACTGTCCATCTGCCCCCTCCTTCTTATGTCCAATTCCCTACCCCTACCTATATCTGTGCTTATCTCTTCGCCCTCTTTTTCAGTGTTGGAATCTGGCGTGGAGATTAACTGGACATCTCCCAACCGTCTCCCCCAAATTCCTAGTTTAAAGCCCTTCTGATGAGATGAGCCAGCCTCCCTCCCAGAAGTCTATTTCCTTCCCTACTCAGGTGAAGTCCATCCCGTGAGAACAGCTGTCTGTCCCCGAAAGCCTCCCAGTGGCCATACATCCCAAAGCCCTCCTTATAGCACCACTCCCTTAGCCAGCTATTTATCCTCACAATTCTGTCAGCCCTTTGCTGTCCTTCTCTAGGAACAGGCAGAATCCCACTGAAGATAATCTGAGCCTCGACTTCCTTAAGCGTCTTCCCCAGCCTGGCATAATCTCCCTTGATTCTCTCTAGCGAGAACCTAGCCGTGTCATTCGTTCCTACGTGAAGGATGATCAAGGGGTTCTTACCCACTCCTTTTAGGATCCTTTTCAACCGCAGGTCCACATCCCGTATCTTAGTGCCCGGCAGACAGCACACCCTTCTGTTTTCTGGGTCCGCCCTGGTCACAGGCCTGTCTAACCTCCTCAGTAAGGAGTCTCCAATCACATAAACCTGCCTTTGCCTGGTGACAGAGCGATCTACTAATATGTCCCCTGTTCCCTGTAGTCGTAACTCCAGTCTGTTTCTATTTTCCCTTATAGTCCCCCTAGTGCCATCCTGTATCCTCCTGGGGCTGAGTATTGATGCCGTCTCCATCAACTCCTCCCCTCTCTCTATTGGACTAGCTGCCCTTCTTTTCTTCCTCTGCCTCCCACCATCAATTACCACCTGCTGCGCCCCCTCCTCGTTATCCAAACACCCAAACTTGTTCCTGAGTTCTATTCCCCCCTCACTAGCCCTCCTTTTCCTTGGCCTGCTTCTCACGGTCACATGCTTCCACTGCTCTTGTTCTCCCCCCGACATTCCCCCCTCACAGACCATAGCCCCTGCTTCCACCTGTACCCCTGGGCCTTCCCCTTCTGCCACTCCCTGCCTTTGCTCCATTAGCTGCTCAAATCCCCTTCTAAACTCTACCAGGGTCTCTACCTGCATCTCCAACCCACGGACCTTTTCCTCTAATAGGCCAATTAGGCGGCATTTCATGCAGACATACCTCTGTTCAGGTGCCCCTGCTAGAACCATGTACATACCACAGCTGCCACATGCAATCATCTGCATTGTGTCCCCTGCTGCTAGGCTCATGGCTGCTATGGTCTCTGTCTGCCGCTTCTGGGGAAACAAAGCACACCGCGCCCTCCTGCCTCCCCTTCCACCTCCCCCTGTAAACTCCCACTTAAACTCCCCTGTTAGCAGCCCTGGGTGCCGCTGCTGACTGCTTGTGCTGCTGCTTGGCTGGGAGGCCTCTTTTATAGGCTCCCTAATCAGCCAAGCTCCGCCCCCTAATCAGGGCTCTGGGCTCAGCAGCCCTCCCAGCACACTGCCCCTACAGGCCTCTACACATACAAGCACTACAAAGACAGACGCAAGTACAGATACCTTCTCCTCCAATGAGACTCACTCCCACTTAAACTCCCCTGTTAGCAGCCCTGGGTGCCGGCTCCTGGGTGCCGCTGCTCGCTGCTTGGTCCCGTCTGTCCTTAAAATTTATCACTTTAGTGGTACAGGTAGAGTTGGCTGAAAAATTTTGGCAAATGGTAAATTTGCCAAAAAAAGAACAACGTTTTTCAGAACACTAAAACTATTCAGGGTCAAATTCGGTGAACAGTTTTGAGTGGAATAAAAATAGAGTTTTTTTTCAAAAAAGTTGAAATGGTTCTACCATTCCAAAATGAAACATTTTGACTTTTCATTTTGAAATGAAATTTCACAATTTAGCCATAATTATTTTAGAAAAAAAACAAAACAAAGGAAAAATGAAAAGCCCAAAACAATTTTTTTCAGATTCAAAAAATAAAACACTCTTGCAAATTAAACAAAACAAAATGAAAAAAAAAGAAAATAAATGTTTCAGGGTTTTCATTTTGTTCCATTCTGGGCGATTTTACAGAGGTGCTTCTTTTACTTTTTCTTTATAATAAAGTTCTGCTTTTAAGAACCGGATTGGTTTTTAGTGTCCTAAAAACCCAAGGCTCTGGTCTGTGCTCACCTTGTTTTCCTATCTGGCTGGTAGATTATTCTCAAGCCTCCACAGGAAAGGGGGTGAAGGGGTTTGGGGGGATATTTTGGGGAAACAGGAACTGCAAGTGGTCCTTTTCCTGAATCGGTGGTGGTGGCAGCAGACTCATCCAAGAAGAAGGAAGGATTTGTGCCTTGGAGAAGTTTTTAACCTACGCTGGTAGAGATAAGCTTAGGGGGTCTTTCATGCGGGTCCCCACATCTGTACCTCAGAGTTCAGAGCGGGGGGATCATTTTGAACCAGAAGCACAAACCTCAGGATTTTAAAAGGACTTTTTTTTCTTTCTTTTGGCTGCTTGGAAATCAGGGAGGTTTTTTTTAAAAAGGACACTTTTTTTTTAAGCTGAGAGCAGCTGGAGGTTTTTTTTCTCTTTGCCTCAGGGCAGAGTAGTTAAGTCCTGCAAGGGAATTCACAAGCTGTTTTTTTCCCCCCTAGTTCTCAGGTTAGGCTAGGCTAAACGCAGAGAGGTTAGGATGACAGAAAGTGATGTCCAAAAGAAACTAGATTTAGCTAGACTGGAAGCAAAAGAGAAAGAAAATGAACATAAGAGGCAGATGGAATTAAGACAATTAGAAATTAATGCAGAAACAGCCAGGGAGGAGGCTGTCCACAAGAGAGCTATGGCGGCCCAGAGGGAGGCCCAGACGCATGCTCAGGAGGAGAGGGAAAGAGAGAGGAAGCATGACCTGGCTGTTATGGAGTTGAAAAGACAGAACCCTTCAGCAGCTGGCTCCACTTCCCCAAAAATCCACAAATGGGAGCGACTGTGTCCACAGTATAATGAATCCAGCGATACTGCTGAATATTTCATCACCTTTGAGAGACTGCACCCTCCATGCAATTCCTGATGATCACAAGATGACCACATTGGTAGCAAAATTGACTGGCAGAGCTCTGGACATATTCAACAAGATGCCTATTGAGGATGCTTCGGACTACGGTAAATTTAAGGATTTGGTTTTGAAACAATTTCAAATTACACCTGAAACTTACAGAGTAAAATTTAGAGCCCTTAAGAGAGGGCCTGGACTAAGTAATGTGGCTTATGTAAACCAGATGAAGGATCTGTTAGATAAATGGGTCAAAGGCAGGAGTGTAACTAGCTTTCAAGGAATGTGTGATTTGGTTGTACAGGAGCAGTTCTTGACTATGACCAATGATGATATAAAACAGTGTTTATGGGATAAGAAAATGGACTCAGCAGCAAGTCTTGCTTCTTATGCTGATCAATACAAGCAGTCCCAGACCGTCAGAGAGGCGGGGCAAATCGGACCAAAACCAGTGGAGGTCGCAGTTTGGGCGGTTACCAGAAGGGACACCCCGAGACCACACCATACCCCCAGGGGCAGCCCAGGGCCCCAACTACACCCCAAGGAAAACCCCAGACACCTTATCGTCCCACCACACCATTCTCCAGCAACCCACCTTGCCCCAGTAACAATGTAATGAGCGGGGGCATGTAAAGGCCAACTGCCCCAAGAACCCCAACAGATTACAGTTAATTGCACCAGGGTCACACCAAAGGTCCTCAGACCCAGATGCCTCCCAGATACCCTCAGAGCGAAAGGAAACTGTGAGTGTGGGCGGGAAGAAAGTTATCGCAATGAGGGATACTGGAGCACAGGTGTCAGCTATCCACCAATCCTTAGTGGACCCCAAATTCATCAACCCAGAGGCCCAAGTGATGATTCAACCCCTGTCCAGTACAAGGGCTGGTCAGGAATGTGGATTTTTGCAGTATATGATGATTATCCCATTCCCATGCTGCTGGGGGAAGACTTGGCCCACCATGTGAAGCCAGCCAAGAGGGTGGGAATGGTCACCCGCAGCCAGGCGAAGCAAGCTTTCACCCCCATCCCTGTTCCTGAGGTGGTGGAACTGGACCTCATGCCAACGTCTGCGACAGCAGTAGTGGATCCAGTCGTAGAGACCCAAACAGAGCCAGTCCCAGAACCGTAACTGGCAGAGCAACCAGCACCAGAACCATTGCCAGCACTGAATCCAGCGCTTGCAACCCCGTCTACAACTCCAACGCCAGAGGGCACCAGCGAGCCTCCACTGGCAGCAGCAGATAAACCTACGCAAGAGGCTCAGCAGGAGCCTGAAATACAACATAGGTGCACCAGCGGAGAATGGTTCAGAGTCAACAGAAACATCCCCATCCCCTACATCACTTCCAGAGGGACCAAGCCCAAGTCCACAATCCATTGAGGAACTGAAGGAACATAAATCCACACCGTGTAAAATACAAGCATAAGAGTTTATTACGTACAGCACTGACGGATTGTCACCTTGCTTATTAGGCTCAGAGACACTGTCAATCAATTGGTTACAATGGATTATATGGATTTACCATGGGCGGGGGAAAGTGACGGGGTAGGTAGTCCCAATCACCAGATAGCTCTAGCAGCAAGACAAGATAGCACAGTAGCCAATAGTCAAAGGTTACATAATGTCTCTGCCCATGGTTTCAGGTTAACAAATTAACATTTAACATTTAATTATTACTTTAATAAATGTATTAGTATAATATATATATATGTTGAATTCTGATTTGGGGTCCATAGGAATGAAACAACTCCTTTGATTGTCCAACAGGTACATACCTAGGGGTTAAAGCAAAGAAACAGTGAAAGTATATGGCAATAAAGATTGTCTTTCAAGTTCCTCGTTTTAAGGCAGGCATTGGTCCCTGGGAAAGGGAGGTGGGAGGAGGCCATATCTTATACTGATATGCTTGAATCTTTTCATAAACTCAAGGTTGGTGTGTGGGAAGAACTTCTCCCTACAGAAGAAAAGAACACAACAGAATCAGGACTTCTTTATTCTCTTTGAAACTTTGAATAAGACACAATTATTGCCACAACATCTGGTGTTTTTGCTGAACAGGCTCATCTTAGCAAAGCAAGATTATCTTTGTTTATTCTGCTTTCTCTTAGCTAATCACTATTTGCTAGGCCTCTGCCCTCTTGACCATCCTCTGGACTTTGGGCCCGAAAGAGAGCTGACACAGTCCATATACCAGGTTCTTATATAAGCAGCAATGGCCTATGACCCTACAGGAACGGATGTCTCCAGCATCAAGGGAAGAGTTCCAGGCCGAGCAGGAAGCAGATAAAAGCCTCCAGGGAGCTTGGATGGTGGCACAGAGCAACCCACTGCCTCTCAGCTCTTCTAATCAATCCCGGTTTGTTGTAGAAAGAGGACTTTTATACAAGGAAACTCTTTCTGGTGGGCACCAGGAGGACTGGCATCCTCAAAGACAGTTGGTAGTTCCAACTAAGTACCGGGTAAAGCTCTTGAGCTTAGCCCATGATCATCCTAGTGGCCATGCTGGGGTAAACAGGACCAACAACCATTTGGGGAAGTCCTTCCACTGGAAGGGAATGGGCAAGGATGTTTCTACTTATGTCCGGTCTTGTGAGGTGTGCCAAAGAGTGGGAAAACCCCAAGACCATGTCAAAGCCCCTCTCCAGCCGCTCCCCATAACTGTGGTTCCCTTTCAGCAAGTAGCTGTGGATATTCTGGGTCCTTTTCCAAAAAAGATACCCAGAGGAAAGCAGTACATACTGACTTTCATGGATTTTGCCACCCGATGGCCAGAAACAGTAGCTCTAAGCAACACCAGGGCTAAAAGTGTGTGCCAGGCATTAACAGACATTTTTGCCAGGGTAGGTTGGCCCTCTGACATCCTTACAGATTCGGGAACTAATTTCCTGGCAGGGACCATGAAAAGCCTGTGGGAAGCTCATGGGGTGAACCACTTTGTTGCCACCCTTTACCACCATCAAACAAATGGCCTGGTGGAGAAGTTTAATGGAACTTTGGGGGCCATGATACGTAAATTCATAAATGAGCACTCCAATGATTGGGACTTAGTGTTTTAGCAGTTGCTCTTTGCCTACAGAGCTGTACCACACCCCAGTTTAGGGTTTTCACTATTTGAACTTGTGTATGGCCGCGAGGTTAAGGGGCCATTACAGTTGGTGAAGCAGCAATGGGAGCGGTTTACGCCTTCTCCAGGAACTAACATTCTGGACTTTGCAAACAACCTACAAAACACCCTCCAAACCTCTTTAGCCCTTGCTAAAGAAAACCTAAAAAATGCTCAGGAAGAGCAAAAAGTCAGGTATGAGAAACATGCCAAAAAGCGTTCCTTCAAAGTAGGGGACCAGGTCATGGTCTTGAAGGTGCTCCAGGCCCATAAGATGGACGATGGGAAGGGCCATTCATGGTCTAAGAGTGTCTGGTAACTGTTAACTATCTCATAGTGTTCCCCACCCCAAACCTAAAGCCTAAGGTGTACCATGTTAATTCTCTAAAGCCCTTTTATTCCAGAGAATTAAAGGTTTTCCAGTTTACAGCCCAGGGAACAGATGACGCTGAGTGGCCTGAAGGTGTCTACTACAAAAGAAAAAGTGACGGTGGCGTGGAAGAGGTGAACCTCTCAATGACCCTCAAACATATGCAGCAACAGCAGATCAAGGAGCTGTGCACTAGCTTCACGCCGATGTTCTCAGCTACCCCAGGATGGACCGAACGGGCATACCACTCCACTGACACAGGTAATGGGGGGGAGGGATAGCTCAGTGGTTTGAGCATTGGCCTGCTAAACCCAGGGTTGTGAGTTCAATCCTTGAGGGGGCCATTTAGGGATTTGGGGCAAAAATCTGTCTGGGGATTAGTCCTGCTTTGAGCAGGGATTGGACTAGATGACCTCCTGAGGTCCCTTCCAACCCTGATATTCTATGATTCTATGATTAGAGCCCAACCTTACTGGGTCTCCTGTCCTATAGCCAAAACTGCTATAGAACAGGACATGCTACAGATGGGTTAATCCACCCCTCTAACAGTGCATGGGCATCTCCAGTGGTTCTAGTTCCCAAACCAGATGGGGAAATATGCTTTTGCATGGACTACCGTAAGCTAAATGCTGTGACTCGCGCCCAGACAACTATCCAATGCAACGCACAGATGAGCTATTGGAGAAATTGGGATGTGCACAGTTCATCTCTACTTTAGACTTAACCAAGGGGTACTGGCAAGTACTGCTAGATGAATCCACCAAGGAAAGGTCAGCCTTCATCAACCATGTCGGGCTGTATGAATTTAATGTGCTCCCTTTTGGGCTGCAAAATGCACCCGCCACCTTCCAGAAACTTGCAGATGGTCTCCTAGCGGGATTGGGAGAATCTGCAGTTGCCTACCTTGACAGTGTGGCCCATCTTTTCTGATTCATGGGCAGAACACCTGGAGCATCTACAAAAAGTCTTTGAGCGCATAAGGGAGGCAGGACTAACTGTTAAGGCTAAAAACTGTCAAATAGGCCTAAACAGAGTGACTTACCTTGGACACCAGGTGTGTCAAGAAACTATCAACCCTCAACAGGCCAAAGTAAATGCTATCCAAAAGTGGCCTGTCCCAAAGTCAAAGAAACAGATTCAATCCTTCTTAGGCTTGGCCGGATATTACAGGTGATTTGTACCGCACTACAGCCAAATCGCCACTCCACTGACAGACCTGACCAAAAAGAAACAGCCAAATGCAGTTCAGTGGACTGAAGAGTGTCAGAAGGCCTTTAACCAACTTAAAGCGACACTCATGTCTGACCCTGTGCTAAGGGCCCCAGACTTTGACAAACCATTCCTAGTAACCACAGATGCATCTGAGCGTGGTGTGGGAGCAGTTTTAGTGCAAGAAGAACTGGATCAAAAATTCCATCCTGTCATGTTTCTCCGTGTAGCAGTGCAGGAATCACCCGTGCAGCGCCTCCTGCTGGTCATCTCGGGAATTAACTACTCACCAACCTGTGGAGCGCCCTCTGCAGGCCGGTGTCCCGCTTCTGCTTGGCCCCCGTGTCCCTCCCGGACCCGGTGTCCTGTTATCTGGGGCATTGCCCCCTGGCAGTACACCCCTCGGTCTCAGGGTCTCCCTTCCCCAGGGAACCCCCGCCCACTATCCCCACCTTGCCTCAGTATATGGCTACTGCCAGTCATTGTCTAGCCCCTGTGCACTGGGGCAGACTGCAGTATCAGCCTACTCATCACCGGCAGGTTGGGTTTGGACCTGCTGCCTTTGCCTACCCCTGGACTGCCCTCTGCAACCCCCAGTACCTGTTGGCCTTCTGCTAGGCCGCAGCCTGGGGCTTTCCAGGCTTGACCCTCCCCAGCTCCTCTGCCTATCTCCAGCCCTGCTCCACTCAGGTACTCTGCTCAGGTCCCTCCCTCTCAGAAGCTAGAGAGAGTCTCCCTGCTCCCAGTCCACTGCCCTCTTATAAGGGCCAGCTGCAGCCTGATTGGGGTGTGGCCCAGCTGTGGCTACTTCCCCAATCAGCCCAGGTTCAAGAGTTGCAGCCCTCTCCAGGGCTGCTTTCAAGCCCTTCAGGGCAGGAGCGGGTGTCCACCCCGCTACACACACCCCACCTCAAGATCCCCTCCACCGGGGGCGGGGGTGTCATTCTACCGGCCCAGCTTTCCCCTTAGCTGGGTCCGCATCTTCTGGAGCCACCCGCTTCCCACCTCTAGGGTCTGGGTTCCCATCATAGACCGCTCTAGTCCTATGTGGGTTCCCCCTTCAGTTTGGGTCCCCACATTGGCCCTCCTGGCTCTCATGTGGATTCCCAGGTTTGTCTGGGGCCTCCGTGCCCCTGACAATCCCCTCTTTTGGGCCCTGGTCGTCACCACCCCCTCCTTCGGGGCAATCTCGGACCCGGCCTGGTCCTCCGGCCTCCCCCTCCTTCTCTGGGGGCTAGGATGCTTTCCCTGGTGCCCCTTGTGGCAGAGGAGGCACAGCCAGTGCCCACCCCTGACCACCTCAGGGCTAGCCTGGGCCCTGTGAGTCCCCTGAGTGCATTCCCTCTTCCGGTGCCCCAGTTCCCCACAGGGCCAACACATTTGGAGCCTCCCTGTTAGCTTCACAGGGGGCACTTGAGTCTGTCCATGGTCTGTCTCCTGCGCAGCCCTTCCTTCAGGGCTCTCCTGGGCCCTGCGAGTTCTGTAGGGGTACTCCCTCTTCATGTGCCCTGGTTCCCCACAAGCCCAACAGTTCCTCAGCCTTGGCACCGGCCTCCTGCCCAAGGTCCCTCACCCCCAATGAGGTCCTTGTGCCCTCCCCCACAACAGCTGAAGCAGCCCCGCTTGCTGCTCGGTGAGCCGGGCCACACAGGCTGTCTGATAGTAGTCTCTCATATCTCCACCATCTGTTCCTCGATGCTCATGTTCAGGCAACTGTCCCACAGTCCTTGCCCTGCCCCTTTTGTCAGGGGTGGACCGCTTCTACCCGCAATCTCCACCACATGTAAGGGTGCGGACTCGCCCCTGTAGCACCTCCTGCTGGTCGTCTCGTGAATTAGCTCTTCACCAGCCTCCAGAGCACCCTCTGCAGACCAGTGTCCCACTGCTGCTTGGCCCCCCATGTCCCTCCCGGACCCGGTGTCCTGTTATCAGGGGCGCTGCCCCCTGGCAGTACACCCCTCAGTCTCAGGGTCTCCCCTCCCTGGGGAACCCCCACCCACTATCCCTACCTCGCCTCAGTATATGGCTACTGCCAGTCATTGTCTAGCCCCCGCGCACTGGGGCAGACTGCAGTATCAGCCTACTCATCACCGGCAAGGTCGGGTTTGGACCTGGTGCCTTTGCCTACCCCTGGGCTGCCCTCTGCAACCCCCAGTACCTGTTGGCCTTCTGCTAGGCCGCAGCCTGGGGCTTTCCAGGCTGGAGCCTCCCCAGCTCCTCTGCCTATCCCCAGCCCTGCTCCACTTAGGTATTCTGCTCAAGTCCCTCCCTCTCAGAAGCTAGAGGGAGTCTCCCTGCTCCCAGTCCACTACCCTCTTATAAGAGCCAGCAGCAGCCTGATTGGGGTGTGGCCCAGCTGTGGCTACTTCCCCAAACAGCCCAGGTTTCAGAGCTGGAGCCCCCTCCAGGGCTACTTTCAAGCCCTTCAGGGCAGGAGCAGGTATCCACCCTGCTACACTCAGCAAAAAACTGTCTGAGAGGGAAAGGTCAATCAGTGAAAAGGAATGTTACACCATTGTGTACGTTCTGGAAAAGCTACGCCCATATGTTTGTGGATGGCTTTTCCACCTGTAAACCGACCATGCTGCGCTGAAGTGGCTTCATATCATCAAGGACAATAACAAAAACCTGCTTTGGTGGAGTTTAGCTCTCCAAGATTTTGATTTTGAAATACAACACATTTCAGGAGTGTCCAACAAAGAGGCTGATGCACTCTCCCATGAAAGTTTCCCAGAATCAACTGGTTAAAATCTTCCTTTAAATGTGGAAAATTTTGTTAGTTTTTATATAATCAGTAGTTTATCTAGAGGTTCATGTGTCTTATTAATTCTGTTTTCTCCTAGAGCTCCAGGAAGAAATCACAGCCAGTGTGGAGCAGGCTGTCCAGCACTGTCCATGATTTTTTTTGGGGGGGGGGCGTGTCATAAATATAAAGGGAAGGGTAACAACCTTTATGTATGCAGTAATATATAATCCCTCTTGGCCAGAGGTACAGAATCCCCTTACTGTAAGGGGTTAATCAGTTCAATTAACCTAGTTGGCACCTGACCAGAAGGACCAATGGGGAAAGAAGATACTTTCAAATCTGGGGGGGGGGAGTTTTTTTGTGTGTGTGTGTGTGCTCTGTGGGTGCTTTCTCTGAGACAAAGAGAGAGACAAGCAAGTAATCCAGTTCCTACTGAAATGATACATCTAATATTACAGAAATAGTAAATAATACCAAGGAAATGCGTTAGATTATCGTTTGTTTTAGCTTGTGAATTTTCCCTAGGCTAAGAGGAAAGTTTATTCCTGTTTATTATAACTTTAAAGTTTTGCCTAGAAGGGAATCCTCTGTGTTTTGAATCTGATTGCCCTGTAAAATTACCTTCCATCCTGATTTTACAGAGGTGCTTCTTTTACTTTTTCTTTACAATAAAGTTCTTCTTTTAAGAACCGGATTGGTTTTTAGTGTCCTAAAAACCTAAGGGTCTGGTCTGTGCTCACCTTTTTTACCTATCTGGTTGGTAGATTATTCTCAAGCCTCCACAGGAAAAGGAGTGAAGGAACTTGGGGGCGGTATTTTGGGGAAACAGGAACTCCAAGTGGTCCTTTTACTGAATCGTTGTCTAACTCAATCGGTGGTGGCAGCAGTATTCATCCAAGGAGAAGGAAGGATTTGTGCCTTGGAGAAGTTTTTAACCTAAGCTTGAGCAGGTCCTCAAGGAATCAATTCTGAAGCACTTAGAGGAGAGGAAAGTGATCAGGAACAGTCAGCATGGATTCACCAAGGGCAAGTCATGTCTGACTAACCTAATTGCCTTCTATGAGGAGATAACTGGGTGTGTGGATGAGGGGAAAGCAGTGGATGTGTTATTCCTTGACTTTAGCAAAGCTTTAGATACGGTCTCCCACAGTATTCTTGCCAGCAAGTTAAAGAAGTATGAGCTGGATGAATGGACTATAAGGTGGATAGAAAGCTGGCTAGATCGTAGGGCTCAACGGATAGTGATCAACGGCTCCATGTCTAGTTGGCAGCTGGTTTCAAGTAGAGTGCCCCAAGGGTCGGTCCTGGGGCCGGTTTTGTTCAATATCTTCATTAATGATCTGGAGGATGGCGTGGACTGCACTCTCAGCAAGTTTGCAGATGACACTAAACTGGGAGGAGTGGTAGATTCGCTGGAGGGTAGGGATAGGATACAGAGGGACCTAGACAAATTAGAGGATTGGGACAAAAGAAACCTGATGAGGTTCAACAAGGACAAGTGCAGAGTCCTGCACTTAGGACGGAAGAATCCCATTCACTGTTACAGACAAGGGACCGAGTGGCTAGGCAGGAGTTCTGCAGAAAAGGACCTAGGGGTTACCGTGGACGAGAAGCTGGATATGAGTCAACAGTGTGCCCTTGTTGCCAAGAAGGCTAACAGCATTTTGTGCTGTATAAGTAGGGGCATTGCCAGCAGATCGAGGGATGTGATCGTTCCCCTCTATTCGACATTGGTGAGGCCTCATCTGGAGTACTGTGTCCAGTTTTGGGCCCCACACTACAAGAAGGATGTGGAAAAATTGGAAAGAGTTCAGCGGAGGGCAACAAAAATGATTAGGGAGCTGGAGCACATGAGTTATGAGGAGAGACTGAGGGAACTGGGATTGTTTAGTCTGCAGAAGAGAAGAGTGAGGGGGGATTTGATAGCTGCTTTCAACTACCTGAAAGGGGGTTCCAAAGAGGATGGATCTAGACTGTTCTCAGTGATACCAGATGACAGAACAAGGAGTAATGGTCTCAAGTTGCAGTGGGGGAGGTTTAGATTGGATATTAGGAAAAACTTTTTCACTAGGAGGATGGTGAAGTACTGGAATGCGTTACCTAGGGAGGTGGTGGAATCTCCTTCCTTAGAGGTTTTTAAGGTCAGGCTTGACAAAGCCCTGGCTAGGATGATTTAATTGGGATTAGGTCCTGCTTTGAGCAGGGGGTTGGACTAGATGACCTCTTGAAGTCCCTTCCAACCCTGATATTCTATGATTCTATGATTCTAAGCTGGTAGAGATAAGCTTAGGGGATCTTTCATGTGGGTCCCCACATCTGTACCCCAGAGTTAAGAGTGGGGAAGGAACCCTGACATGGTCCGTGGCTAATCAGTTTGGTGTTGGCAAGTCAGCTGTTGGTGCTGTGGTGATGTAAGTTTGCAAAGCAATTATTGGTGTGATTCACCCATGGGTGGTGAAGATTGCTAATGTCCCCAAAATAATGGTTGGCTTTGAGCAAATGGACCTCCTGAATTATACTAGGATCATGAAATATTCTCTCCCCTGCCCATCTCCCCCCTCCCTCTCCCACACACACACCTGCCCAAGGTGCACATGAATATGTAAACAAGAAAGGTCTCTATTAGCTCAGTTTGCAGGGCTTGGCTGACCATAGAGAGCAAGGTTCATGGGCACCAATATGGGACTTTCTTCCTGATCCTATACATGGACAGGACCTCTAGCCCACTGAGGGTACCAGTCCTTAAGGAAAGATTGGAAGGACTTGGCCTAATGCGGCCACATAAGAGTGAGCGCTTACTCTGGGCTGACGTTGTGATGAATTTATGACCATAAAAGAATCCCCTTGGGTGGGGATAGGACAGCTCCTGCCAGAATCCATTTTGGGGTTGGGGGTGATTGCTGATAAGCTTCCTAGCATGTGTGTGAGTTGTTTTATTATTTTAATATGTTCTCTCTGTAATGTTTTTTACCTTATGGATAAAGTACATACATCATGCTGTGTGATATCTTATAACTGTGGCAATTACACCTGTTAACTATCTGAGAAGAGAAAGCCAGCAGGTGCCCCTGGGCAATCTGTCTGTGCTGGGAAATACACAGTTAAGGCAGGGGACTGTGCAGCCTGAAAATAATCTGGTGTTTCTGTCCAAGAGAGGTGATGGGCAACAAGGGTGATGTCATGGTGGGAGTCTGCTATAGACCACCAGACCAGGGGGATGAGATGGACGAGGCTTTCTTCTAGCAAGTAACAGAAATTACTAGATCACAGGCCCTGGTTATCATGGGAAACTTTAATCACCCTCATATCTGCTGGGAGAGCAATACAGCGGTGCACAGACAATCCAGGAAGTTTTTGGAAAGTGTAGGGGACAATTTCCTGGTGCAAGTGCTGGATGAACTAACTAGGGGCAGAGCTCTTCTTGACCTGCTGCTCACGAACCAGGAATAATTAGTAGGGGAAGCAAAAGTGGATGGGAACTTGGGATGCAGTGACCATGAGATGGTCGAGTTCAGGAGCCTGACACAAGGAAGAAAGGAGAGCAGCAGAATATGGACCCTGGACTTCAGAAAAGCAGACTTTGACTCCCTCAGGGAACTGATGGGCAGGATCCCCTGGGAGAATAATATGAGGGGGAAAGGAGTCCAGGAGAGCTGGCTGTATTTTAATAGAATCCTTACTGAGGTTGCAGGAACAAACCATCCCTATGTGTAGAAAGGATAGTAAATATGGCAGGCGACCAGCTTGGCTTAACAGTGAAATCCTTGCTGATCTTAAACGCAAAAAAGAAGCTTACAAGAAGTGAAAGATTGGACAAATGACCAGAGAGGAGTATAAAAATATTGCTCGGGCATGCAGGAGTGAAATCAGGAAGGCTAAATCACATTTGGAGTTGCAGCTAGCAAGAGATGTTAAGAGTAACAAGAAGGGTTTCTTCAGGTATGTTAGAAACAAGAAGAAAGTCAAGGAAAGTGTGGACTTCTTAATGAATGAGGGAGGCAACCTAGTGACAGAGGATGTGGAAAAAGCTAATGTACTCAATGCTTTTTTTGCCTCTGTCTTCACAAACAAGATCAGCTCCCAGACTGCTGCACTGGGCAGCACGGTATGAGGAGGAGGTGACCAGCCCTCTGTGGAGAGAGAAGTGGTTTGGGACTATTTAGAAAAACTGGATGAGCACAAATCCATGGGGCCGGATGTGCTGCATCCGAGGGTGCTAAAGGAGTTGGCGGATGTGATTGCAGAGCCATTGGCCATTATCTTTGAAAACTCATGGCGATAGGGGGAGGTCCCGGATGACTGGAAAAAGGCTAATGTAGTGCCCATCTTTAAAAAAAGGGAAGAAAGAGGATCCAGGGAACTACAGGCCAGTCAGCCTCACCTCAGTCCCTGGAAAAATCATGGAGCAGGTCCTCAAGGAATCAGTTCTGAAGCACTTAGAGGAGAGGAAAGTGATCAGGAACAGTCAGCATGGATTCACCCAGGGCAAGTCATACCTGACTAACCTAATTGCCTTCTATGAGGAGATAATTGGGTGTGTGGATGAGGGGAAAGCAGTGGATGTGTTATTCCTTGACTTTAGCAAAGCTTTTGATATGGTCTCCCACAGTATTCTTGCCAGCACGTTAAAGAAGTATGGGCTGGATGAATGGACTATAAGGTGGATAGAAAGCTGGCTAGATCGTCAGGCTCAACGGGTAGTGATCAATGGCTCCATGTGTGACGTTATTGACATAAACTGGGACCATATAGATCATTGTTGCAACCAAGGTCCTGTAGTGGCACCCAAATCTTGTATAAAGGGGGTCAAATGGGGTGTCTAAGACAAGGTTATGGTTTACTGGTTATGATTAGGCTGTCTATATGTGTGTATCAGTTTTGTAGTTGAAGTTATGAATATTGGCTCTATACTGTCTGTATGACAAACTTATGCTATGCTTCTGGGTGACATCCCAGACAAGCTGGGATTAGCTCTGCCTAGCCTGCTTGATGGCCCATTAAGGACCATCAGCTATACAATGGACTCATTGAGAGAAGGCAAATATGCCTTCAGACTCAGCAAAGTATGCAGGGACTGGCCCATGTGACTCCAGGCTCCATTTTGCTGTAATTTTCCACAGTAAGAACAAAGAGGTGTTCTTACACCTGGAAAAGACTATATAAGGCTGATGCCTCATCTCCATCTTGTCTTCAATCCTGCTTCTTACCTCTGGAGGAACTTTGCTACAAGCTGAAGCTTTGAACAAAGGACTGAGGACCCATCCCAGCGGGGGATGTATTCCAGAGACTTGATTTGAACCTGCAGTTTATTCTATCGCTGCTGCAAGCCTGAACCAAGAACTTTGCCATTACTGTATGTAATTGATTCCATTTAACCAATCCTAACTCTCATCTCTATCTTTTTCCTTTTATGAATAAACCTTTAGATTTTAGATTCTAAAGGATTGGCAACAGCGTGATTTGTGGGTAAGATCTGATTTGTATATTGACCTGGG
>NW_020665072.1:0-8173 GCF_002925995.2 Terrapene triunguis
CCCCTGCCATGAGCCCCCTGCCTGCACCCCAACCCTCTGCCATACCTCACACTCCCTCCTGCACCCCACACTCCAACCCCCTGCTCTGAGCCTCCTGCCTGCACCCAAACTCCCTGCCCTCAGCCTCCTGCCACATCCCACATCCTTCCTGCACCCCAACTTCCTATCCTGAGCCTCCTTCTGCATCCCCCACCCCTTCTGCACCCCAACCTCCTGCCCTGAGCCCCGTCTGAACCCCAACCGTCTGCCACACACCACACTCCCTCCTGCACTCCAACCCCCTGCCCAGAGCCCCCTACTGCACCCCCTGCCTCACCCCTCCAACTCCCTGCCCTGAGCCCCCTGCACCTCAACTCCCGCCCTGAGCCCCTGCCACACCCCTCCTGCCCCCTCTGGGGGCAGGGCCGGGGGCAGCGAGGGGGAGTGTCAGTGATGCGGCCATTGGACCAATGAACTAGTCCTCATGCGGCCCTCGGGGTCCTCCGAGTTTGAGACCCCTGGTCTAGGCTCACAGGCCCAGCAGCTAAAGCCAAGCCCCGTCAGCGATCAGCTGTCCCAACCAGGCTGCGGGGCCGGCTCCAGGCACCAGCGGAGGAAGCACATGCCTGGGGCGGCATTCCCTCCATTCTTGGGGCAGCACAGGCCGGGCGACTTTTTTGTTTTTTGCACTTCGGCAGTTCGGGTGGCGGCAGTCCAAGCGGCGGCAGTCCGAGCGTTTTTGTTGGTTTTTTTTCCTGCTTTGGCAGTTTGGGCGGCGGCAGTCCGAGCGTTGTTGTTGGGTTTTTTTCTGCTTCGGCAGTTCGGGTGGCGGCAGTCCGAGTGGTTGGGGGGTTTTTTTGGTTTTCTTTTTGCTCGCTTTGGCAGTCCGAGCGTTGTTGTTGTTTTTTTTCCTGCTTCAGCAGTTCGGGTGGCGGCAGTCCGAGTGGTTGGGGGGTTTTTTTGGTTTTCTTTTTGCTCGCTTTGGCAGTCCGAGCGTTGTTGTTGTTTTTTTTGCTTGGGGCGGCAAAAATGGTAGAGCCGGCGCTGCTGGGCTGAGGTCGCTCAAGTGGTCAGCCCCTCAGCGCAGTGTATCAGGGGTGGCTCAGGCCTGGGCGGGGCCCAAGCACCCCACAAACAACCAGACTTCCAGGGCGGGCCCTGGCCTGGGTGGAACCCTGGCAGCCAGCAAACAGACAGACTTGACAGGGCTGGCTCTAGTCTGGGCGGGGCCCCGGTGGCCAGCCAATAAACAATTCCTGTCCTGGGCTAGAGCCTCCTTGCACCATGTAGGGGGTCAGCCACCCGGGGTGGAGTGGCAGGGGGACGCGGGCCCACCCTCCTCCCCCGCGTCCCAGCCCAAGGCGCTGGCAGGGGCAGGATTGGTTGCCCCTGCATCGGCGGGGATCCAGCCGCAACACGCCGATGGAGTCGCGCCGGGCTCTGAAGCCAGCAGCTCCCGGGCTGCCCCTGGGCTACTTCCTGCCTCCCCGGGGGTTGGTACCTGCGGCCTCCAGGCCTCTTCTGGCTCCTCGGGGTAAACCGCAGCGGGTACTCCGGGCCAGTCCTCGTCCATGTCTGGGGTTGGGGTTGGGGTTAGGGTTAGGGTTAGGGGCCTCTAGAGAACAGGCGAAGTGTCCTCCTCTCTTGCAGGCTGTCCCCCAACTGTGGTACAGGGCCGGCCTTTTATGTTTCCGGCCACGCCCCAGTCCTTATGGTGAGGGGGGCGGGGCGATATAGGCTCCGCCCTCCAAGTGGCGTGTAGGGGGTCCCTCGCTCTCCTGCTCGGAGGGAGGCCGCTCAGTCGCAACAGAGTCCACCAGAGGCCCCGGTGGCCAGCCAACAGGCGAGGGGGATGGGGCGATATAGTCTCCGCCCTCCAAGGGGCGTGTAGAGGGGCCCTCGCTCTCCTGCTCGGAGGGAGGCCGCTCAGTCGCAACAGAGTCTACCAGAGGCCCCGGTGGGCAGCCAACAGGCGAGGGGGCTGGGGTGATATAGGCTCCGCCCTCCAAGTGGTGTGTAGAGGGGCCCTCGCTCTCCTGCTCGGAGGGAGGCCACTCAGTCTCACTACACTCCCCGTTTAGAAGGAGGAGGAGTTGCTGGTGGCCTTGGAGGCAGAACTCCTGCAGCGCCTCCGGCACTTGGCGCAAGTGCCGGATGATGTGAAGTTGGTTCATTATGTTGGCCGTGACGTCCTCCTGCTGCAAGGGAACGAGGACCTGTCAGAGACTCAGACGCCCCCGTGGAATCAGGGGGAATTAAGGGCACCTGGGACCAGCAGCAATTCCACCCAGCACCCGTGCACCTCTGAGGGATCAAGTCCCCCTCCTGACCCCCAGAATGGAGTCTTGTTGTCCTTTCTAGGGACCTCCAGTGCCAACAACCTCCTTGTAGGGGGAGCTCCTGCCACCTCCCACCCATTGCCCCTGACAGCTGTTCCACCTCCAATCCACAGCTCAAGTTCTCTGACCCCTGGGAATTGGTCCTGCTTTGAGCAGGGGGTTGGACTAGATGACCCTCTCCTCCACCCCCACCCAGGTTGGGCAGGGAGGGGGCTCTAGCGTGTGGGGGGGGTGGAGGGATTCTGGCAGCAGTGAAGTGCTTGAGACCTTTCCCCAATTCATCCCAGCCACTGATGCTGAAGCCGCAGAATGGCAGCCCTGGTGAATGGGGCAGATCAGCAGCTCCTGCTAACTGAATCCTCCCGTTCTCTCTAGAGCGAGTCCAGCCCTGCCGGCAGCAGGACGAGCTTCCCCCGCCCATGTGCCTCAGAACTGCCCGGTCAGTCGCCATCACCCCTCAGTCCTTGGCCTCCCAGGCTGCCAGTGATGGGAACAACTCTGGGAGGTGGCGCGGGTGACAGGAGAGGCTCGCAGAGGGCACGTAGAGGACTCTGCTGCCCTTCCCAAGAACAGAAGTCCGTGCTGAGGCAATGCTTGTCATTCATTAGCCTTGCTAAAGAGCTGGGCTGGAGCTGCTCCGGGGACAAGCTGGCTCCCTCCTGCTCATGGAGGTGAATTCATCTCCCTTCCCAGGAGCAGCTGCTCTCACTCTCATTCCCCACCAGTCGCCTTGCTGCCAGGCCGGCGAATGGCCAGAGGATGGGAATGAGGCCTGGGCCCCGCCCCAATCTCCTGAGTCTAATGCAGCTGCTCACCTTGTTCCCCATCAGCTGCTGGGCTTGCCCCAGGAGGGAGTAAGTAAGGAGCAGCCCAGCCTGGCTGACACGCAGCAGGGGGTCGTGCATGGCCAGCACTGCTGTCTGCAGGAAGAATCTTCTCTGCCCCTCCGAGAAAAATTTGGCAAAAACCTGAAACCAACCAGATGTGAGGCTTCAGCAGATTGCCCCGAACCAGGCTCCAAATCCTGGCCTAGAACGGCAACTCTGTCGCGTGGCTCCAGGAGGCAGCCACCTGCCCTGCAGAGCTGTGCCATGCCCTAGCAGAGTGTCCTTACCTCCCCCACCCTGGCTGTGTTCTTATAGCCGAGGAGCCTGGTGTCCTGGTGCCAGTCCCAGCACCAAAGGTCTTCGACCTCATGGATGTTCAGGTCTGGGAAAGAGAGAGACACATACACATTGGTCATTCTGGTTGCAGGGCTTGTGTCCTTCCAATCCCATTGGTGGCTGCACAGTGGGCAGAGCCCAACAGAACTGCGGGGGTGGTGCAGAACACAGAAAGGGAGAGAGAGACTTATCCGCCAGCCGGGGTCACTCGGAGAGAAATTGGCTGGGGTCCCAGTCTCACTCGTCTAGCGGGTGCCAGTTCCCAGCCGGGTTCCTTACCCCTCTGGCGCAGCAGGAGCTGGTAGAGCCGGTAAACCCCCTCCCTGGCCTGCCGGCTGATGTCCTCGTCTGGGTCACCGATGCACAGAGCCAGCTGTGCCACGTGGTGACCCATCCTGGGGAATTCGGCTGAGTTCTAATGGAAGGGAGAGGGAGAGGGGACTCCATCAGCATTTTCCTGTCAGCTCCCAGTCCCCCCTGGGCCAGGACTCTCCTTTCCCTCAGCCCCTCTGCAGGAGATGCTAGAGGATAGGAGCTAGAGCTGGATCCTTAATTCTCTCTGCCCGCAAGGGAGCCCGGAGAACAGGGATGTGGGCAGGGCCCTCCATGAGGATTTGCTTCCCCAGCTGCTCCAGGATGACAGGAAGGCAAGAACCTGGAGCATGCTCCCCTTAAAAGCGAGAGTCGCCACTTAACCAGGACAAGAAGAACTTGACTCAAGCCAGGCTCATTCTCTGCTCTGACTCTGCCTCCCCAAGAGGACCACTCCTAGCCCACAGCCCCTGCAGCAGCAGATCCTCCAGCCCGTTGGAGCCAGCCCCCCTACGCCTGGAGTCAGGAAGCTGGGCTCAGAGGCCACTTACGTCAAAGTCAGGGAGGGAGATGACGGACGTGAGCAGGGCCGCGCTGCTCCTGATGGCCCTGGCTCTCTCTTGTGGCACCCTGGACACGGTCCAGTAGTTAATGTGCTGTGGGGAAAGGAGGCAGCTCAGGATTGATGCGGGGGGTGCATGTGTAGTGCTAATGGCCCCCCCCCCATCCCAAGGGGGCTGAGACATTGCATGCGGTGGGGGTGGAATATCTGATTCATTGACTGCAGAGCTTTAGAAGGGGACTCTTGCCCCCAGGACGATGCTTGTATCCTGCAGGTCACAACTTGTCATTGTCTCTCTAGATTGGGACAATGCTCGGTGTCAGGGCTGGTCCCATCCTCCCTGAACTGCTGATTCCTGAACAGCTCCCCAGGAAGGAGACAGACCGCTCCCCCCCCCGGCTCTCAAGTCCTTGGCTGGGTGAAGGGACTGAGTGTGAGCACAATCCCCCCAGGAATCTCGGGGCCCGTCAGAGACAAGGGCTGATTCTCTGGGGGCCCTCCTGTTTCTCTAGGAACGAGGCTGTGGCTCTTCTCTGAGGACCATCTTCTGGATCTCCCAGGAGGGGTTCAGACTCTCACTCCCCAAGCCAGCCAGGGGCCCCATGGTTAGTGCTCAACACAACCAGGCAGGGCTCTGGCTTGAAGTCCCAGCTCCTTCCTCTGTCCTTCAAGGAGGAAAGGCCTGACCCTGCATTGCACTGACTGCCCTGACCAAGGATGGCCACTGGGGGCCCAGCTAGGAGGACAGACTGGAAAATGGATCTAAGAGTTAAGGTAAAATTGCCCCCACCCCCTCATCGGGCTCACCTCCAAGATGTAGTGGAGCTTCTCAGTGTCTGGAGTCTTTGCCAGCAGGTTCCCCAGCATGGCATCCAGAAGGCCTGGTATGACCCTATGCAGATCCTCCAAAACAAGGGAGAGCCATGGGTCAGAGTTAGGGAAACTGGGGCTACACCTGCCACAGGATGGGAAGAGGGGTCTCTGGGAAGCACTGGTGAGACCCCCAAACACATATCCTGGCCTCTCTCATTCACATCCCACTGCAGGCAATTAACAAGGATTCGGGCAGGATAACAGCTGGCTGATCTACCTGGACTTGATTGGTGTCCGTCTGCGTGCCCAGGGTGAAGACTGCGTGCAGGGTGGCTTGGAGGAGGTGGGTCTCCAGCTCCGGCTCCAGGGCAGGTGTCATGGTGCTGGCAAGAGAGAGGAGCCGGTATTAGACTGTGCTGTGCGGGGGTGGGACTGGCACCAACACGGACGTGAAACTGCAGGGAAATAGGCAGAGGCTGGCGAGAATGGAAACTGAGGCACTGAGCCAGGGAATGATAAGGCCAAGGTTTCCCAGACCAACAGTGGCAGGGCAGGAATGGCGCCTGTTCCCTGGACCCTGCTGCCCCTCCTGTATCTGATCCTGGGAGTCAGCCTCTCCCCAAAGCCATTGCAATGTGACTGGAGTGAAAAGAACAGAGCAGCCAGGAGAGGGAGTGACCCTTCCTGCCACCTCTGCCAGAGGAGCCCCCCTGGCTTGGGAGGTGACCTGGGAGTGGGAGGGGCAGTGACTCCCAGCCACGGGCGTGAGCAGCACCGGGGTTAGGGGAACCGGGCGGGAGGGTCTCGGTACCTGAGGTTGGCCACAGCAATGAGGGAGTTGGCCAGGATGGCGCCGGGTGGAGAGTTAGGAGGAAGCTCCTCAATGAGCTCCTGTGAGACGCAAAGGAGACAAAGGAGTGTGTGAGATTCAGGCCTCACTGACACTCCCCAAGGAGGAGATTACACAGCCAGCAGGATCCCCCCAGCTGCCTCCCGCTCCTCCAATTCCTGCCCACTAGTTCTCCCGTCTCCTCTCCCCAATCTTCAGCCCCAGCAATCCCTGCCCTCAGCTGCCCTCCAGCACCAGCCATCCCTCAACCATCGGCCCGGGGAGACCCCTGCCCCTCCCATATCTCTGTCCACCCTCCAGCTCCCGGGCGCCGTGTCTCGCTCACCACAATCCTCTCCGCCACAGCCGCCTTCGAGCAGTGTGGCTCCAATGTGTAGTCCCCTCTCTCCTGGGCAGCAAGGCACGCGGGGTAGATGGCGTGCAGGAACTCGAGCTGCTGCGCCTCGTCCTGCGCCCACCAGGAGAGGGGTTAGGGGAGAGAGAGCCAGTTAGCCAGGGACCTCCCTGCCCCAGCCACACCAGCTGCAGGACTTAGGCCTGAATGGGGGAGAGTGGGGACCTGCCTATTGTTCAAATCACCCACGACTCCTCCACAATCAGGGTCAGGAACTGGGACAGTGCCTGTGGGGGGAGGAGACCCCGGCTGGTGTGTGACAAACACCCCCATCTTGGGGGTCCCAGATCATGAAGGAGAAAGGTCCCCATTAGGGCCAAGACCTTCTGCAGGGGGTCAGGATGCTGGGAAGGAGCAGGACAATCTCAGTTCCAGCACAGCTGGGGAACATTTGTACCTTTTCTCGGGCATGGAGCTGCTCTCGGATGTTCATGAGAGCAGCCTCCTCTGTTATCAAGTCTACCCCTTCTTCTTTCTCCTCATCGTCCTCGGAGTCCCTGGCGGACGCTGCACCAGGGAGAGAAGGGGACAAGGTGACTCCTGCTGCCACTCGGGGGAAGGACAGGGGCATGGTGGGACAATGTGTCCCCTTCCCACCTCCGGGACATAGGGCAGATTGGGCCCCACACTCCCCCCTCTCAGTGATGGCATCAGCCCCCAACTCCTTCAGGAGCCCATAGCAAAGAGACCCTTCCCACTGTCCTGGACTCCCTTGGAGGTGCCTCCCCCCACCCCCGCCCAATGGAGCACCAAGGACCAAAGTGGCAGCATCTAGTGTCCGTGGGGTTCACATGGCTCAGGCCAGACACCTGGGCTGGAGACCCGCCCCCATAGCACTGCTCGAGGGCCTGGGCCCAGGGTGTTCACAGCCCCCTCCTCACCCCTCCCTGAGCCCAGCCTGGCTCCTCACCTGGAAGAAAGCAGAAGCGTCCGTCGGCCAGGCTGCTGCCCGAGTCGCAGGCGCTGCTGTCCGAGTCGCAGGCGCTGCTGCTGTCGGATGGGGAGCGGCCCGAGCTGCTGGGGCTGGCAGAGGGATCCTCCACCTCCTGCCCTGGGGAGGCTGGAAGGTCCTCACGGACCGAGCAGGGCGATGCCCCCTGCTGGAAGTTGGGGCTGGGCTCCTGGGGCCGTTGCTGCCCACACAACAACAAGCCCCAGAGCCACCCTGCCCGGTTCCGCCCCTGGGCTGGGTCCTGCCTGCCCAGCCGCAGCCTGGCCCAGCTCCATTTTGGCCTGGGAGGTGATGCTCCCACCTCGGCGCCTGCGCCGGGAGTGGGTTTCCTCCGCCAGAAGGCTGGGCGCTTCCACCTCCTGGCGCGGCCGGGAGCTTCTTCCCCGCCAGCGGGGACGGAGGGGCCGCTTCGCTCCTGGGGAAGATGGTGGCTGCTTCCCTCAGGCTCTGGGGCCACCTGCAGAGCCTTCTTCCTGAACATCCTCAGGAGCCTGGCCATCCTGGAACCCAGCGGGGAGCAGGCGTGAGTCTGGGGTCAAGGCAGCCTCTCACTAACCAGCCTGTTTGCTCCCTCCCCATCCCTGCCCCAGCCAGAGCAGCTCCTCCTCCCCCCACAGGGGTACAGGGAGGGCAAGCTACACACACTGGCAGTTCATTGCATGATCTGCTCCCCCTCCACGCTCCCCCTCGTCATCCCTGGGGCTGCAAGAACTGGGGAGTCTCGTCCTTTTCGAACACTGGGGTCAGTCACAAAGAATTGGTCACTTTGGACAAGCAGCTCCCTCCTGAGACCCCAGACCACACTCACC
>NW_020665073.1:0-4751 GCF_002925995.2 Terrapene triunguis
CCCCCCCCCAACTCCAATTGTGAGATGTCCCACAAAACCCAGTACACTGCAGAGCTCTGGGGCGGTGCGACCTCCAGATCCGCTCACTGCACTGAGCGCTGGAAGATCTGCAGGCACAGATCCATTTGTACCGTGCACAGCAGCTCACGGGCCCTGCCAGAAAAATAAAGCTACTAGTCCAGGGGGCTGCACCCGAAGTTCACGAGGAAACATCAGCTACTGCAGAACATGCCTGCCGACACAGGTGAAAGGAGCACACCCTAGGGTGGCTCTGACCTCCTGGCTTCCCAGGTGCAATACACAATGTTTGTTTTGCACTCTAAAGCCTTTGATGATTTGGCTGTTGTAGTACGTTGGCTCTTTTCTCGAGTGATACCTGGACATTTGAAAGCCGGGGTTGCGACTTGTGCTACCAGCACCCAGCTGTGCAGCACCCTCAGGCGCAGCCTGCTACCTGCAGCAGGAATCTGGCATGAAAAGCAAGGGCAGATTCGGGGTGAGGAAAGGCAACTGCACAACGTCAGACGTGTCTCAACTCCTCTCCGACCACTTAGAATCCCAGCCCAGGTACGAGCACGTGGATATGAATGGCAGGGTCTTGCTCACAGCACTTGATGGTCATCAGTAAATAGGAACCCCAAACTGCTCAGCACATGAATCCAGCCAGCCCAGGCTCCTGGCACCAGCTGCTCTAGAGGAAGGTGCAAGAAATCCCCTAATGAGCAATACGGACAAACCTGCCCACAGAAGTTTCGCCCTGACCCCAGTCAGGTGCTAGTGGGTAGCAGGAGGGTTTATTAGTCCTCTCTAGGACCCTTTTGCCTTGGGAGTATGGGCAGGGCCCGCAATCAACACTTGCTAAGTCACTTATTGTAAATGTTATGGAATTGTTCAGCCAATGATGCAGATGCCCTCGAAACACATTACAGCCCTTCACCCTGCCCTTTCTAATACCTGCTGGCTGCTACCGAGGCGGAGACGTGTGCGATGGGATGAAGGAAACTGCCTCCATGGGCCTTGGGTACCACCCGCATGAGACGTGGGCAAGTGGTCTCACTGCAGCATCATTCTATTCGTTTTAAGCGCACTCCTCCCTGTGCCTGGTACAGGAATAGCCCCCCCTTTCTTTTCGATAGCCTCTGTAGGGATGGCTATCCCGCAGCCAGAGGGGCGACTGCGGCTCCTATAGACATCCCCCAGCTAGCTTGGGTCTGGCTAGCTTGAAAGCAATAGCCGTGAAGCCCCGACAGCTTGGGGCTAGCTCGCTTGCTCCGGTATCGCGACCCATGCCACAGTCACACCTCTGCCTGCAGTGGGCTACCTCGCCAGCCCAGGAAGGACGGATACCACACCAGAGCCTGTTTCAGGCCCGTCCCTCAAGGCATCATTTATTGATTAACCAGGAACTTAGGCAAAATCCCCAAATAAGGTACTGCCTCTGCCCGGCACCAGCTCCTACAAGGTCTTCCCTCACCCAATGCACAGAGCCAGGGACTCCCATAGGAACCTTTCTACTTCCTGCAGCTCTCACCCCCAACCTGTGTATCGGGGAGTCACCTGACAACTGGGTTCTTTCCCTGACCACAGCAATTCCTGCAAGCATCAGGCTCCCAGCCACTCTCAACTGAGCTCTTGCTGGCCTTTATAAAGACCAGGTGCTTTTCAAGCTATCACCTGATGCCCTGGCCCCACAGCCTGCAGGGAGATAACTTATTAGTCACAGGTGGGCTGGGCCCATCTCCCCTTAAAGGGGCCAGGCATGCTATGACACCTATCTAAAGAGTTCTGGAGGCTCCAGTCATGGATCCATAGTTAAAGCTGACCGAATTGTGTTCTTAAAGCAAGGATTCAACTTGTTCATTATGTCTAGAGAACACAGCCTATCCCCTCTAAATTACAGCCCTCACTCCAAGCGGAGGCCGAATTCTGCAAGAATTTACAAATCAATCTATTAGTTTAGGAGTGAAAATGGATTTAAAATTGGGCCTTTAGAAAGTTAGCATTTGGCATCAGGTTTTTTGTTGGGTTTTTTTTTTTTTTTTTTTGGTCCTTTTTGAGCTCAGTTTAGCCATTGTCTATCTAGGCAAAAATTGGCAGGGAAATGAATCTGGACCCGATCCGGTGCAAAGAGTAGCTTTTGAAAAGCAATATGTAGGATTTCAGACTGGAGAAAAGGCGTAAATTGTTAACCATGACAGCAATTAACCATGGGAACAATTTACCAGGTGGATTCCCCATCATTGACAATTTCTTAAATCAAGATGGGATGTCTTCAGAGAAACTCACTGAAAACTGCCCGTTGGCAAAACGGCCACTGTCTGCCATTGTCCTCCATTCACGGCCTGCCCTGGAGGCAATACGGTTGAGAGCAGTGGGGGAGAGCTGCCGTTTTGACAAAGGGCAATTCTTTGGGGGCTTCTCAGAGGGAGAAGATTCCCTGTGCCAGCCTCTGCTGACGTGAATGTTCAGTTCTGAAAAATAAGGGCAGAGAATTACCACTAATCCTGAATCATGCTCTCCAGATCTATCCAATAGGGTGGGTAGGGGAGAAGGGAAACTGGTGTACATGCATGGGAGGTGGGTGTTGATCATAGAATACCAGGGATGGACGGGACCTCCGGAAGTCATCTAGTCCAACCCTCTGCTTAAAGCAGGACCAATCCCCAGATAGATTTTTGCCCCAGATCCCTAAATGGCCCCCTCAAGGATTGAACTCACAACCCTGGGTTTAGCAGGCCAATGCTCAAACCACTGAACTATCCCTCCCCTCATCCCACTATTTTGTGCTGATCTGGGGGTGCAAGTTTATAAGACACGGTTGGCTCAGTCATCGGAATCCTACCTCCAGCCCAGGACTCCTGCGATGAGAGGGGATCTCTCTGGAGCTGGAGGCCGGGGGACCTATAGTGACGTTATTGCAATCCTGTGTTGCTCACAGGATGACGTACTGCAAAAAAACTGCAAAAGGACACCCGGGCCTCATAAAATGCCGGGCTTGAATGTCCATGCCGGGGCGCACCCCAGCGCAAGACTTAAATGCAAGAGAGCCCCATCGGGTTCTCGCAGCATGACCTGAAAGAGAACTCCAAGCACGTCCCCTGCCTACATCGCCTGTAACTGCTCCACTAGTCCATGATCTGCGGGCGCTCCACACCTCTGGAAATCAGGTCAAGGGGTCTCAAAGCTCTGGTGCCCACAATAGCTGCCCCATTTCACAAATATTGGCCTGAAGTTCAGCTAGTCATTGGAGAAAAATCGAGACCCTTAATAAGATGCCAATACTGCTAAGCCTGCCTGGAGAGCTGTGCCAGAGGAAACCAACCAATGACATCTCCGGTTGACTGGTGCCCTGTTTTCAGACAGGAAACAACCCACTGCTCGTATTCAGGGGAGGGATCCTGCTCCTGTGGACCAAGGTGTGACACCACAGCTCTCAACGCCCCTTTGCTCACGCACTCCTGCACAAGAACGCAGACGGCCGGTTACCACACACTGACAAGGTGCTGAAAACTACATTCTTACAGAGAGGACGCAGCGGTGGGAAAGAGTCTAATGCACCAAGTAAATTCAGGAGTCAGTTGCTGCATCTGCCTCTTTGTCCACTTAATCACAGATCCTGGGCCAGGCTCAACAGGCTGCCTCTGCCCTGGCCTGGTTTCCTCTCCACGCAGGGACTGTGGGGCAGCGTTGCAGATCATAACTCGTGGTAGAAGCCTGCCCAGTTCCATAGCTGGAGGGCAGTTTGCAATTCCTGGCCTCCCTTGATCCACAGGCTATCCTCTGGTTACGGAACCTAGACATTGCACCTGAACGTCTGCATGCAAGAGGAAGGAGTATCAAACCTACCTTGCTCTCCGTTCTCTGGCCAAGTAACTTCCCTTCCAGTGGGGGCCAGGAACATGCAGACAGTCAGGACAAAGTCGAGGCTGGGAACCTGAAATTCAGGTTCAGCTAACAAGTCAGGTGTCTCAAACATGCATCTTTTTACAAACATCTCCTGAACTTCTTGTTTAGTGACAAACAAAGGGCTGGCAGGCCAGGGGTGGATATACAGACAGCAGTGCCTGAGCAGAGCCCTCTCCACCCGCCCCACAAGGAATTCTCTGCATCAGCAAAACCACGCTCTCCTAGAGGGCCAGGCCTAGCTAGGGGACACACAGGGATGCTTCGAAGGGGTCTGCGGGGCTAACTGGGGCTCTTCCCTGCACTCCAGGATCCCTGATTCTACCTCCATCACAGCTGTAGTTCTCCGGACTGATAAAAGGGAGTGTGATGATGTTACACAATGTTCATATATTATTGAAAGGTCTGGGCAGGAAGGCTCCTTGCATTATGCTCTCAGCCCTGCCTGCTGGTATTTGCTGCAGGGCCAGGCTGTAATAGTCCATAGCACTTAGAGCATTAGGGAATGAACCCTCCCAGCAGGACTATCCTCTATGGGGGCAGGGGAGAAACCGAGGCACAGGAAGGTTGGAGAGGATGACCTCGATGGAGTGAGACAGGGTTTTTCCATTAGGAATTCTGGCCTGGTCTACCCTGGAAGACATTCTAGGTGACAGGGGAGCTGGCGGGGTTGTGACATCACGGGTACCAAGGAAGTGATGTCTGCTGAGACAGGAACAGAAGGGATTTTTACCCAGACTGTTTAAAGTTCGTTGGTTTGTTTCTGTCAGCAGTGTGGCCTAGTGGCCAGAGCGCTGGGCTGAGACTTGGGGAGACCTGAGTTTTATTCCTAGTTCTGCCATTGGCCC
>NW_020665073.1:4761-5847 GCF_002925995.2 Terrapene triunguis
TCACCCCTCTGATTGTGTCTGCCATCACTCTCTGCTGCTGTCACCCCTCTGATTGTGTCTGCCGTCACCCCTCTGCTGCCGTCACCCCTCTGATTGTGTCTGCCGTCACCCCTCTGCTGCTGTCACCCCTCTGATTACCTTGTAGACACCCTCCAGGACCCAGACAGTACATCTCAGGCCCCAAAAGAAGGCAGGAGCTTCAGGGTGCATAAGGACCAGTTCCTCTGGGTATTTGGGTTTGCCTGAGCGGATTCACAGCTTAGACGCTCCCATTTCTGGCCCGGTAATGGCTCCCGATGGCAGCCGGCACCTTTAGTCCCACTGGTGTCTTTCAGTGAGAACCGATTCCCCACAGGTAGCAGCAGCACCTAGTGAAAGCCACTCGACAGGGTTTCGCCCGGGGACTTTTCCTTTTATGTAGGTACAAAAAAAGCAATCTAGGGAATTTAGGGCCTGACCCAAAGCCCATTAAGGTCAATGGAAAAACTTCAGCAGGCTTTGAAATCAGGCTCACAATATACCGAAAAGTCAGGGTATGTGAAACCTGAGCGACCGCAGGAACTCATCACCCCTGCTGTAGCATAAACTCACATAACCAATGCGATGTCTCCAATAACAGCACAACGCCATGCAGCCCCACAGTCACAAGACACACGGCTGATACTGTATTGCATTATAGGTGGCCGAGCAATAAAATCACATACGCAAACCTGCAGCGCACACCCTGCTGGTCACCTGTCCATCTTTCCCATCCCCTTTTCCTAACGGCGCAGTGCTTAGCTTGGACCTTTGAACAATTTTCACATCTTCTCTCGAAAGCTCTGCTGACTGTATTTGTACATAATGTCTCTTTCCAAACACTAACTGCTGTCAGGATTGTTTTGTTTCTGATATTTACACGGCAAGGAATTGTATATCACATTGTTAAAGCTTCCAAAATAGTTAAAAACAAAGAAAACAACTTCCATCAGCACCCAAGAGTAAGGTGCCTCAGTCCCTTCCAAGGGGTAAATCATGCATAAATCACAAGTGATTTGTCTGGTAGTCTAGCAGAGTGCCCAAAGTCTCACTGTGGAATACTAGGGG
>NW_020665073.1:5857-9439 GCF_002925995.2 Terrapene triunguis
TCATGTTATTATGGGGTGCTCTTGCAGCACCATCATTAAGGTTGCACGGAGCCTTCTGTTGAGAGACGATTTTTTTAAGTACACTAAAATCCACACGCATAGTCACATTGGGCAGAAAACTGCTAGGCCGGTGGAGAGCCTAGATGAGAGTTAGCATTGGAAATTTGGGGCACTTGGTAAAGGGGTTCTTGAGATACCGTCCCCACACCATGACCTCATTTTCAAATGTGCTGGTTCTGACTACGCTTTTTTGCCCAGACCTAGGGGAAAACTAGAGGGAGTACTCACATGCAGCTTCTATCACTGGGCTGCCCCTCAGCTCAGCTAGCGTTGGCCACCAAGAGGCAGCTTCAAAACCCGATCGGTCAGCAGTTAGGAGCCTTTCGGGCTGGTTGTCCGAGTGGTGTACGTGATTGCGATAGCTACAGCATGCCAGCAGGAGCAGGCTTAGCGACGCAGGCTGGAGCAGCATTTCTTTGTAAAGGCAGCATTTCAAAGTGCTCTGAAATTCACAGGCAGAGTGAAAGCTGGCATGCCAGATCTGAGGCTAGTTCAGCTCGGTGGGGCCGTCCCGGGGTCATTTGATCAAGGGGGTCCTGAGATACAGCTGCCCGGAAATGTCCTGTTTTTAAAATTCAGGCTTGGTGCTTATTGCAGACACACAGCAGTGAGAGCAGGGCGGGAGACACAGCACAGAGCGCTGAGGCCAGGCAGTGAGCGTATAATGGCCTGGCTTGGTGCATTATCTTGTGCAGCCAAGTATTTCTTCTGATCCTCAGAGCGACTTTGGCTGCCAACTTGCCTGTTCTGGAAGGGAACAAAGTGCTGCTAAGCGTCCTTAACTCCCCTATAACAACAGTTTTTGTGGATGGAGTGAAAACTCTAAGGCAAGAACCCACACCAGGGGTTACTCCCACTGCAGACGTGTTGATGCAGCTTACGGGTGAGCTGATGTTTCTGTGCTTTAAGGCGCTTTAATGAGCACAATAGCTAACGAGCATTGCTGGGTCATTAGCTCCACAATTGAGTCTTTGTGCATACGGCACTTGTGCACTACAAGGGCTTGACGACACAGGGAAATTGACCCGCCCAGAATAATTCGCCCACTATGGCTAGGCCAGTCCGCTTCCCCGTGTAGACAAGCATTCCGTCGCGCTATGCTTTTGTAACCAGGCCACAGCTCTCTCAGCCGGCCTGGCGACGGGAGCCCGACACTTTCCCACAGCTCAACCCTGCGTCGGTTAAATCTGTGCCCCTGCACCTAAAACGCTGCCTGGCTGTGTTCAGATTGATGCACTGTGGGGAAATGCAGGCAGCTATCCCATAGTGCCTCAGCAGGGGACAGAGCGCCTGGCAGCCCTGCACTCAGAGCAGCACCAGCAGCACGCAGGGCAATGCACTCTGGGATAGCCTACCACACCGAGGACAGCCAGGACTGGCCCGCCTGGTTACACAAACACTCTTAGGGAGGCCTGGTTTTAGGACCTGGCTCTCGAAGAGAATCCTGTGTCCGCTGGGCCCTCTGCCTAATAACAGTACTCAGCACCTGGGGAGTGGATAGGTGACATGGCTAGCGCCAGGCGTACCGAGCTGTTTATCGGATCAAACAAACGTTACAGGGTGTCGCCAGAGCCTGTGGGGACTTCCTCCAGTGCAGAGGCCGCAGGCAACAGAATACCACCCCCTTGCCAAAACCAGCAGGGAAAGGGGCCCCATTAGACAAGCGCCCCATATCCACAGCACATGTCACCATGAATCTTGTCCGACATGCTGCCACCACACACAGTAGAGAGCCTTTGTTCCCTAGTGTGGGTAGACGCCTTGACTTCCTGGCTGGCTGAGTGACACTTCCACCTGTCTGGGGTGGGGGTGGTTTTGTTTGACAGCCTGGACGTGTTCTTCACAAAGGACTGTGACGGGTCCAGGGAGGAGTTCTGAGACGCAGAGGAGTGCTGGGAACTTGAGCAAGACCCTGGCCATCTCTTCCATCAGCTCTGGGGTTTCTTGGGGCCCAAATATTTAACCAGGGGCTCGTCCGTCTAGCAGAGGAAGGTCTAACCCCACCCAATGGCTGGAAGATGAAGCTAGACAAGTTCAGAGTGGAAATAAGGCGTAAATTTTTAACAGTGAGAGCCTTAACCATTGGAACAAGGGCCACGGTGGATTCTCCATCACTGACCATTTTTAAATCAAGGTTGGATGTATTTTCTAAAAGCTCTGCTCTATGAACGATTCTGGGGAAGTTTCCTGGCCTGTGGTAGACCGGAGGTCAGATCAGTATGACTACACTGCAACCAAAAACCTGCAGCACAGAACCCCTGTTAATTGACTTGGGCTCACCAGGCTCAGGTTGTGGGACTAAAAATAGTCTAAAAGCCTAGACGTTAATGCTCAGGCAGGAGCCCGGGATCTGAGACCCTCCCCCTCTCAAGGGGTTTCAGGGCCTGGGCTCCAGCCTGAGCCCGTATGTTTACACTGGAATTTTTAGCTCCGGAGCCCAACCCGCGTGAGCCCAAGCCAGCCATGGCTGCGACGCAGGTGTTTTATCGTGGCATAGGCGTATCCTAGCTGATCACAATGGTTCCCTCTGTGGCATCTATTAATCTTGATTGCAATAAGCACATGGGATTGGGACGGATCAGGACTTTGGTCTATGTACGGAAAATAGCAGGCTCATAAAGTGGGGGATGAACTGAGGGAAGTCTGTGCCTACGCTGTGCAGCACAGAGACCATATCTCAGCGTGCATTGTCCCAGGTGCTGCCGATGCTGCTCTGAATGCATATCTTCCAGGCACTCTGGCGCAGAGCTACCACAGGATTTAGGCACCTAAACCCCAGTTGCAACGCCTATGTCCCTTTGTGGATCTGGGCCCCTGTTCCCTGCTGAGGCATTATGGGGATAGCTGCACGGATTTTCCTACAATGCACCGGTCTGAACACCCTTAGGCAGCACTGCAGTTGTAGATACAGCTGCAGATGAATCCAACCCTTTTTTTTGTACTTAGTGGACGGAAGAATTGCTAAATACCCACATGTGCCTCGTGTTTCTATGTAGTGCATGGGATGCCAGGGTGGGGCCACATAGCTCATGTTGGAAATGCAGGAAAAACAGATATGGGATGAGGGTATAATGGGGTCTGGAGAATTTAGCCACAGGGTCATTGGTGCTGGGCAGGGGCAGAGTTAAGGTTGTTTGGGGGACTTTAACTCTGAAAATTTTCAAACATAAATTTTTTTTTCACCAACATTGTACTAAGATGTTTTCCTTACACAGTTAACATGCTGTCAAATCCTGTATGTCCCCTAAAACAATAAATTTTCCTGGGTGCGTGGAATGGCTGAAATAACCTTCTTAGCTTACTGGGATGCTCACTGGGCAGCCAGAATGTTCCATTAGTGTTGGGTTTTTTCCCCATTTTTAGACGGCTGCGTCTGTTTTCAGACGCAGCCGTCTGCTGTGCTGCTCGCACAGCGCTGGGCACACGCCCAGAAAACTGGCTGTGAGGAACCGATTCCCAAGCTGGTGAGGCTGCGTGGGGAGGGGACACCAGAGATAAAAGAGAGTAACCGGAAGCAAGATT
>NW_020665074.1:0-1536 GCF_002925995.2 Terrapene triunguis
ACACGCTCCACCACACGCAGTGAAATGAAGTGCCCCTTGTGACCAGGGTGGGCAGTACATGGTGAATATCTCTCCCATTGGGACAGTGACCCTTGCTGGCCAAGTGGGATAGTGCCCTTTGTGTATCTCCATGTGGTGTCCAGGTGTGGCAGTGTCCTATGTGCATCCCCACCACCCCCACTGCAGGACGTGGATCAGCGGGCATGTCACACGCCCCGTGAGTGCCCAGCCCGGGCCGGGGAATCTAATGATCCAACCACCGGATCAAATTCAGTGATGAATCCTGGTCATGTGCCACCTGAGGCAGGTTGCGCATAGGCTAAGAACCACAACCCCTGTGACAGTGACCCCTGGTGGCCAGGCAAGCAAGTGCCCTGGAGGTGCCTCCCTGTTGGAGCAGTGGCCCCTGGTGGCCAGATGGGGCAATGCCCTGTATATATTGCCCCCACCCACACCCCACCATTTCTGCAGCGACCCCTGGTGGCCACTGAGGGCAATTACCTGTGTGATCCACCCCCACAATTGTGGCAGTGACCCCTGGTGTCCAGGTGAGGCAGTGTCCGGTGTATATCTCACCCACTGGAGCAGTGCCCTCTGTGTATCCCACCCTCAACTCAGTGACTCCTGTTGGCCAGGTGGGGTAGTGCCCTAGGTGTATTCTCCAACCCACCCCAAGGTGGCAGTGATCCTAGGTGGTCAGGTTGGGCAGTACCCTGGGTAATGTGGCAGTGACCCTTGTTCCCAGTGTGTATCACCGCTCCGCAATGGGGACTTGTCCACTGATGCCAAAATGGGGCAGTACCCTGTGTATATGCCCCCAAATGAGGCAGTGACCATTGCTGGCCAGCTGGGACAGGGCACTGTACGCTTCTCCTCCATTTGGGCAGTGACCCCTGGTGGCTAAGTGAGGCAGTGTTCTCCGGTTATTACCCCCCCCACACACAGATAGTGACCTCTGCTGGCCAGCTGGGGCACTGCTCTCTGTGTATCTCCATCAATTGGAGGACTGTCCCCCTAAGTGGCACGGTGTGGCAGTGCCCTATATGTATCTGCCCCACACTATTGTGGCAGTGCCACCTAGTGGCCAGGAGAGGCAGAGCCTGCATGTTTTCCCACCCCATCATTGCAGTAGTGACCCCCTTGGAGCCAGCCAAAACAGTCCATGCTATGTGGCCTCTGGTGGCCACTAAGGGCACTGGCCTGTGAGAACGCCACCACCACCACCGTGGCAGTGCCCTGCATGGATTCCCATCCCACCATTGCATTAGTGACCCCTGGTAGATAACATAGTGCATGCTGTGTGACCTCTGGTGCCAGGTAGGGCAGTGGCCTGTGTGAATTACCTCCCCCGACAACCATTGCGGCAGTGCCCCCTGGTGGCCAGGCAAGGCAGTGCCCTGAACATATTCCCCACCACTGCTGCAGTGCTCTCAGGCGGTCAGTTGTGGTAGTGGCCTGTGTGCAGGGCCGGCTCTGGCTTTTTTGCTGCCCCAGGCAAAAAAGCCTCCCGCCATCCCCCCCCCCCCCCCCCCCCCG
>NW_020665074.1:1636-5716 GCF_002925995.2 Terrapene triunguis
CCCCCCCCCCCCCCCCGGAGCGTGGCAGGGGAGGGCGCCGAGCCCGGTCGCGGGCCGCTCTCCCCGACTGGCCGGAGCGCCGGGGGGAGGGCGGCGAGCCGGCCGGGGCTCCGCTCTCCCCGGCAGCCAGAGCGCCGGGGGAGGGCGGCGAGCCCACTGCGGCTCCGCTCTCCCCGGCGGCCGGAGCCGGAGCACCGCACCGCGCCACCCCCCCTCCAGGTGCCGCCCCAAGCACAAGCTTGGTGGGCTGGTGCCTGGAGCCGGCCCTGGGGATAAATAACACTTCCTTATTCACTTTCTCCACACCAGTCATGATTCTAGACCTCTGTCATATTCCCCCCAAGTTGTTACTTTTCTAAGCTGAACAGATTCAGTCTTTTTAATCTCTCCTAATAAAGAAGCTGTTCCATACCCCTAATCATTTTTGTTGCCCTCTTCTGTACTTTTTCCAATTCTAATATATCTTTTTTGAGGTGGGGCAACCAGAACTGCACACAGTATTCAAGTATATTATGTCAACACAGTTATCTTTTGTCAACCAAACTTGTGATCTCATCTGAATACTTTATCAAGTTTACTTGAGAAGAACTTTCTTCCATGAAACCACATTGACTGGAATTATTTATGCTCCATCCTTTAATTCTTCACTCATTGAATCCTGTGGTAGCCTTCCAGTGATTTTGTCTGAGATTGATGTCAGGCAACTGGGCCAGGGTTACCCAGGTTATCCTGTTAACTTTTTAAAAATACTGGCACATTAGCTCTCCTCCTCAAACTTACTGGCCTTAGATTTTTTTCATTAATAAATTTAGCTTCCCTTATCAATTGTCTGCATTTTATGACTGCTAATTTAGCCATTTTAGAAATTTCCTCCTTTTTTCATTTTTTTAAATGTTTTTATTGCTGCTTTCACTTCCCATCTTAACCAGGGTGTGTTTTTTTTTTTTTTTTTAAACGACTAAAGCCTTTTTTCCCCTTGATTGAGGAACTGTGGGGCTTGGGGCCATCTAATAGTCTTTCTTACACAACTCCTAGTTATTAGTTTCATCTGCCCTATACTTTGCTACTGCATCCCTTGCCACCAGAGTTTATTTCCAAAATCTTGGCCGCAGTATGTGGCTTAAAAGCACAAACACTCAATGCTTATTGGAAACATCTTTTATTATGGGCTTCCCCTCACACAGCCCCACAGTGGAGATATGGGAAGGGAGCAAGGAATTTTGTTACCAGTAGCGACTAAGAGGCGGGGAAATGAAGATTTCTGCAATCCCTGGCTATTTAATCCCCTTTTCTCTTTACCTTGTCTAGGGAAAGAAATGAACATATTATTGATAATGATCATTAGACCCTTCACAACTAATGCGATTAGTTTAACCCATAGAGTTCTCAAGCCTTGGCATCCCATGCCCCCAGGGTTGGGACCACCCTCCCTCGCTTTCTGGCTAGCTGAGAGGTCATGTCCTACCTCTTTGGGAGGGGAATAATGGGGCCCTTTCCTGTCGTAACATGGGGTCATGGCCCGGCAATTGGCCCAAACCATTCCCAGCCCCACGTCAGGAAGTCTGGCTGAGCTGACTCCATCCTGCACTAGCCCTGGGGGACCTACCGAGCGTCTCCAGTCCTGCAGTGGCCACAATCCTCGTCCATGCTCAAGCGTCCGTCCATGCTAGGAAGCGGCCCGCTGGCAGATGGCTGCCTCTGCTCCACCCCCTCACTGCCCTGGTCCAGAATATTTCCTACAAAGCATGTGTGCGATCCTGGATGGGGAGGGGAGGGCCCACTGATGACAACCATTGTCCTAGCGTAGCTGGGGGTCTGGCCCGTTCGTAGGCATCCCGTGGAAGGCAGAGCCGCAGCCTCGTAGATCCCTCTGCATTAGCACGTGTTCCCTGACGGGCCGCTTAAGTGCTGGCCTTCGACACCGGCAGGTTCGCAGCTGGCACTGCCTCGGCGGGAGGTCCGATGCCGAGGGAGGAATCCCACCCCAACACCTGGGTGAATTTGAGGGCTTCCCCTCCCCTCCCTGGGTGGAGAGTTCCCTTTCTCGGAGTCAGTCTAAGCTGCCTGCTGCCTCCCAGACCCGCTCCTCTGGCCGGAGACAGCCACCTCTGGGCAGCGAATTTAATTAAGGTTTCTAACAAAGGAGTCTGAGATTCCCCTCCTGGCTCTGATCTTCATTAGGAGCCGTTCGTTGCTAACGGACGCCCTTCTAATTAATAATGGCTCAGAGCAGCTGCCAAGCTGGGTCCTTCTCCTCCTCCCCAGCCCCCCGCCATGTGGCTCGTTTTTTTTTAAATCAGCAAAATAAATATTCCTATCTGTGGAATGTAAATAACAAGGGGCTGGGATAAGCCACCTATGGGGCGGAATTAAGAGTCCGCTCCCTGGGGGCTGTGTACTTTATTAGGGGCGGGGGGGGGGCATTTCCCCCATTTCCATGGCAGGAAACCCTCCACCGGCTGCTCTGGCGCTGGGTGTTAGAGGCCTGCTCTGAACTGCTCCTCGCGCTCTGGGGCTGCCCCACTGAAGCGTGGGAGACAGCAGGGAGCGGAGGAGGAGGAGAAGAGGGAACTTGATTGAGTGGCAAACTTCCTTTATTCCCTGCCCCATAGGCCACGCTGAGGCCTGAATGACAAGGGCTGTGTGCTGGGAGGGAGCTCAGTGGGGCAGGCATCCGCCATGCTGCTCCTGCGTTCCCCCCTGCCCCACTTATCCTCCTGGCGTGGGGATAGGGAATGGCCGGCAGATCTACACCAGCCTCCCGGCCCTGCGCACAGGGATCCCCGGGCCTCTCTTCGGGGGTGGGGGGGCAGAATCCTGCCGCACAACCGCCCCAGCGCCACCGCAGTCAGGCTGCGCCAGCCCACAGCCAGGCCAAGCCCCGCCCGGGTCAGTGACTGGGAGCTGGGCAGTCCTGCCTCGTGGCGGGAGCAGGAGTCAGGAGCCGGAAATCTGAGCCCAGGGTCAGAGGCCGGAGTCAGAAATCCGCCCCCCGGGGCAGAACCTGGAGTGAGGCAGGGCTGGGAACAAGCAGGTCCAGGCGCTGTCAAACGCGGCTGTGGGCGACCGCTCTCGGCTGCCGACCTGCAACCAGGCAGCGCCAGATGTGCTCTGTTCCTTAGGCTGCCCAGAGCCTGGCTCTGCTGCAGGCCCTGCGTGGAAGGACGTGTCCGCGGAGGAACTGCTGCAAACGTGTTTGGCTGGGGTGATCTCTACTGCCCTTTGGGCCCTCTCTGAGGAGCACTGGGGCTGATTACGCAGCACGGCGGAGGGACTGGCCGCAGCATCCTCATTACCTTACTTCTCCGGGTGTCAGATCCTTGGGGTCTGCCTTCCGCCCGACCCGGGACAACGGTCTGACCAGATGAGCTGGACAACAGCCCCGTTTCCACGGCTGGGTGCGGAGCTGTTCCTGCCACTGTGTCGTTCCTAGTCAGTGCCGCTTTGTGTGTGGACTCCTTAAAGTGAATATATTGTTCGGGGCTGGGACCACGGTGGTGTGGTTTGTACAGCGCCTAGCACAATCAGGTCCTGGTCTGTGACTGGGGCTCCTGGATGCTGCTGCCAGACAGATAACGAATCAATTTAAACCTGATCTAACCGGCTCTTCCTACAGGTGCTTGCACTGGCTTAACTAAACCAGTTTAACCCAGCGCAGGTTAGTGTATAGAAGAGAAGAGTCCCGCTTCCCTGGCCACAACAGGACCTGCCCCTGCAACGCTTTGCTCGACTGGAAACAATTCCTGAGCTCCAGAAAATGGTTTGTCTCCTGCAGGACAGGGGAAAACCAAAGCAATGTACCAGAGCCCGAGAGGGATAGAGCGAGGGCCAGAAGTGGCTTGGTCATGCCAGGCTTGGGAGCGTCTAGCAGTGGAACTGCAAACCTCGCAGAGGGAAGCTGCATTTCCCCCTCTCTTGCTTTCCTTTCCTCTCCCTCCTGGTGCATTTGTCTTTGCTCTGGTCTATGCGACGAATGTCTGTCTGTCTAACACGTCACTCAGGGGGGTGGCAAATCCAAATCCACCCCCCCCGAGTGACGCAGGTATCCCGACAACCCCCGGCGTAGAGAGCCCTATGCTG
>NW_020665075.1:0-2350 GCF_002925995.2 Terrapene triunguis
TTTCTCCCAGTTGTTTTATGTTTATTATGGGTCCTCATTTTGTGTCTTCTGCATCCATGGAGCCAACATCTAGCTGTGGAATCCACCAGAGATGGGGGAAATTAGAACAAAAAAATGCAGAAGGACTTCTCCTCTAGCTGTCTAAATGATGCTCTGCTAATATCTTAAATGCAGGATAAGAAAGCATGGGATCACATTTCTTAGCAACACTAATGCTCCTAATCCCACACTATCACTACTGCAGCTAGATGGGCAGTGTAGGTTACAGTTATGATTCAGTTTGCATCTGGGTGTTAGAACTGAAGGATGCAATTTGCATAAAGGATGGGTAATCACCTAACCTCAAGCAGTCTTTCCTGGGAAGGGGAAATCTTGTTAGTTCCTCCTTCATGCTTTGGAATGCTGTTACAATGGAGACAGATAAATATGGCATTTCAGAGTTCTTGTTAAATATTAAGTCACCTGGAGAATTTCTGCCCACAGCTAAGAGATACATGGGAGATAAAATCTGGATTTTTTTAATATATCAGCTATTTCATAGTTTCGTAGAGTTTAAGGCCAGAAGGGACCATTAAATCATCTAGTCTGACTTCCTGTATTTCACAGGCCATTAAAATGTCACCTAGCAACCCTACACTGAACCAAAAACTTGTCTTGGACTAAAACATTTCAGTCTTTAGGAGACTAAACTCTTGTGTGCCATAGGCAGAGGACAGGAGAGACTGCGGTTCCACCAATGCCTGAGACCCTTGCAACGGTAGAGAATTGATTAGGTCAGATATACCCAGATGATCCTAGCAGGTGATCAGTGTCCCATCCTCCCACCCAAAGGTCCCTGCCAATCTGAGCAGGGGAAAATTCCTTCCCACCCACAACTCTGGAGATCAGTTGGACCCTGAGCATGTGAGCAGGACATCTAAGGAAACAGATTCTCTGAACCATCTTGGAGCACTGGTCCACCTTACCAGGTGTCCCTTCTCCTGCTATGGTCAGTTCCTGATGTTTCAGATGAAGGTTGGAGGGAACCACTTGACCCCACTCACAGCGTACACCTAGTCAATTGTGCATGAGGGAAAAAGTCCTTTATGACCTCTACAGGCAACCGGATGAACTCTGTTCCATGAGTCTTCTCTGCAAGTATTTAAACGACCATACAATAAGATTAAAGGCTTTCTTCAAAACAGGGGGCCTAAAGTTAGGCTTCTAAATTCATACTGAGGTCTAAAAAAGTGGCCTGATTTTCAAGAGATACTGAGCCCCCAAAAGTTCCCAGCATAGCCAATAGGTACATCTGGGTGCTCAGGATTTTTGAAAATGAGGCCCTGACTAAGCAAAACTCTTAAGCATGTGCTTAACTTTAGGTCTCTTTGTTGGCTTAGAGTTAAGCATGTGATTAGGATGCTGACTCAGGGCATAGGTGCCTTAATATGGATTTAGGAGCTTAAGTTTAGGCACCCAGTTTTGAAAATTTTGACCATAAATTATTATTCTGTATGTGATCAAAACTCTTGAATTGATAGTAAAGAGGGAAAGGAAGATTAATTTACGTGGGAATCTACTTGAAAGGAGCAAATTTTCTTCATTATGATTTCCGCCCAAACACATTGGGTAGTTCAGCAAACAAACCTGGTCATCAGGAGCAAGGAAGAGGATTTACATGATTCCCAGGTCTACTTCTCACAGTGTTTGGGCTCCTGCAGAATCTTTACTGGATAATGAATTAAAGAGGCCAGCATCAATTTCTACTATCAGTGGTAACCAGCCGAATCCTTTTATTTAATTTCAGGTGTTTATAATGAGGTTGTTTCCCTCCTGGCAAACATGGATGACCAAGATAAGGGCAAAATTGCCCTCAGGATTGCCTGTATAACTGAGACCAAGCTGGCTAGCGTTGTGACAGTTCTGATAGAGAAACTGCAACAGGATGAGGTAGGGCAATTTCATGAAATTACATCTGCTTTCCATGTGTCCACACCAAATTCTGCCTGACTTCAGGGGGGTATAGGGGAATGCATGGGGGTAATTCAGTATAGAACTTGGCCTGGCGCACCATCAGTATAATCAGTATTCACCCTTCTGTCCTCAGGCATAAACTCAGAATGCAAAATGCTGTTATTACAGATCAGGATGATATAATGCTCTATAAAGAGAGTGTTGTCCTTTTACACACAGTGGAGTACGTGGGCTGGATATAGTAAAAGTACACTATAGGACTTGCAGTAAGCTCTTCCAATAATACTTTGCCCTTCTTTAGCATCTTCATCCAAAAATCTCAAAGCACTTACCTAATACTAATGAATTAAGACTCACAGCACCCTTGTGAGAATGGTTAAGCATTATCCCCATTTAC
>NW_020665075.1:2450-28708 GCF_002925995.2 Terrapene triunguis
TGCGCAGTAGTGCAGAATTCCCCCAGGAGTAATATTCAGACCCCTTTTTCCATTTATTAATACTTGCATCCAACAAAGTCCATTTCTCTATTAAGGGCCAACACAGAAGGCGTTTTAGTTTTAATTAAAGTACTAGGAGGCCAAGACAAGCAGTTCAGTTCAGAACTGAACTTGGCCTCCTAGTACTTTAATTATTTGAATTACTCAATTAATTATGCTAATTAATTTGATTAATTACTTGAATTACGTACTGCTTATGTATTCGTAAGTTATCAGTGACAATTTTCAATTAAACAAATCCTCCTGACATTTAAAAATGAATGGAAGGAGGTTCTCCCCAGGGGAGCTGTCTGGTATGATTGCAGGGTGCAGAAGCATTCCTTTTCAAGCAGACCCACTGGACTGTTTAGCCAGTCAAGAGATCTGATTGGCTTTGAACATTCCAAAGTGCTTTATGACCTTGGCATGCAGGTCACATAGATGTCGATCTAACTGCTGAGCTAATTTCCCCTGGGAGCTGTTGAGGACGTACTGCGGGAGTTGGGTATTTTGTAATGACACATTTACAAATTCTGTCTGGCGTGGATAGAGCAAGGGCAAGGTGCTCATTTTTATTGTTTGTTTTAAATAAATGAAACTCGATAAGGGGGCAGTGAAGGAGGCTTATTCTGGCTCTTTTCTCTCCAGGAAGATTAAAATATGTAAATTGCTCGGCTGCTTCTGAGGTGCTGCTAAATGTGGTGATTGGAGGGCATGGCCTGTTTTACACCAATTAAGCCAATGGATTAGTTGTGTGAGCATGCAGGCTGAGGAGTCGGTGTGGCCTAGTGGATAGAACTCTGGATACTGACTCAGGAGACCTGGATTCTCTTCCGGGCCACGGACCTGCTCTGTTATGATAAGACTTGGGCTCCTCATTTCATGTGTGGATTGTAAACACTTTAGGGCAGTGGCTTATTTGCCAAATTACTGTGTGGTCATCAAGAAAACCTTTTCCCAATTGTTTGTTCTCTTTTATGTTTTGTCCGCAGCAAAACAGAGCAGACATCTACTGTGTCCTGGAGAAAGTGTTACAGCAGGACACCGGGGGCCTAGAGAGAAGGCTACTGAAGAAAATAATAACCCTGGCCTCCAACCATATGAGAGAGACTGAGGTAAGTTAGTTCTCCCGAGATACTAATCAAAGGATCCAAAGCTTTAACTAATTAAAACTCTCTTTTTGAGGGGGTAAACTATATACTGAAATGAAAATATATTCTCCTGTTAGAGGCCCACACCTTCCTCCAGACCAAAGCCGAGGTCCTAGACAGCACTTGCGCACGTGCATAGGATGGGAGAACTCACATGCGAAAGTTACACATGTGCTTAAGTGCTTTGCAGGATCAGGACCCGAGACACATGATATCAGACACAGAGACAGGCCTATGGTTTCTTAACGAGCAAGTCTTTCCCAAAGTCTACTAGGGATTTCATTATTGATCCTGATGTTATGTGGAAGGCGCTCTGATACTATAGTGATAAGTGGCAGTATAAAGCCCCAAGACAGACAGAATCTGAGCTATCTCCAAAAGAAGCAGCATTGGATTTAGAATACAGTTTGCCAGCAGGAAAACCCATGGAAAAATCCCTCTCTTGTGCCAAAGGAAGTCAGCCTCCTTTTGGGGGACAGTTTATTCCAGGAAAGCTCTCTGAATATCTTGAAGCTGCCCAGTCTGTCTCTCACTACCTCCTCAGGGAAGGGCAGGGAAAAATGTCATGTGACTACGGTGACCAATCATCCACCACAAGTAGCTAATAGTAAATAGTCTAACTAAGCAGCTTGCAAGGAACTCAAAGGCTGAAAATTGTTTAGCCAAATGACTCGATGAATATTTATGACTAATGACTCTAGCCACAGAAAGTTGGGAGGGTTCATTCACAACTTATGCACAGAAATAAGGACTTGACTCATATAAATAACTCTGGCTAGTGCAACCGGCTTCAGTCACCTCAGTCTGTCTGTCTGTCTGTCTGTCTCTCTCTCTTTTTTAGGAAGCAACAAATGAACTAAAAGTGGCAGCTAGCAACACCTTAGTGACCCTGGCACGCTGCTATTTCTATGAGGTGATGTACGAGCTGCAGTGTCATCTGAAATCACAGGAGCTGCCTGAAGAGTTTATTTTCATTACGTTGGGCAACCTGTCATCAGCCTATGGTATGGTAACTTCCATCTTTTGTTTCAAAGTTATCGTCTTTCATTTAAGGACAGGGGATTACTCTCTCTACCTAAAAATGTTACAGCTAAACAGAGCTCTGTTTGCGTGTGTGCATGCGGGGGGGTGTGGGGAGAGACACAAGATTAACTGCTGTTGCTAGTTCTTGGCTTCCAGATCATGAGCTATCCAGACGGAGGTGCAAGCTCTTATGCCCCTGACTGAAGTTCCTTGAGGATGGGAATGAGTGGAAGATCAGGTTTAGTGGAGCTCTTCTCCACCCCACTTCCCATCCTGCCCCAGTGCTCTCTCCCCTTACTCTGGGAGTGAGTTGGGCATCGGGCACAGTTTTACACTGGTGGCGGATTCCCCTCTTCAGGGTGAATCCCTCACTGGCTTTCAATGGCTGCTTTAAAGCCATTCTGCTCTGCTTACGCAGCACAAAATGGCCTAGGAGCCCATAGCATCCTGCCCCACGGTGTTTCTAAGTGTGTTGTAAGAAGGCAGAGAGCAGCTGATTATCTGTCTTCCTTCTCTTCTGGCCTTTCTCTGCAGCACTTGAGTGTATCCCTTATGTGGAAACTACCCTGAACTCCATGGTCTCCATGTTGGGGTCAGTCAATGACAGCAGGCTGAGACAAGCATTTTGTGGTGGTAAGTGCAGCACCTACTGTAGGTGCCCAAAATGGATATTTAGGGGGTCTTGGTACAGATTTAAGTGACTGGCCAAGTTTGCAAACAGGCCCCAAACTGTGCTCCCTGCCCTGGATTGCGCCAGGTGCTGCGTTCCTTGGCTGCCGTGGCACTCAGTGAAGTTGAGAGTGCTCCGTACTTTGCAGGAGGCGCTGAGCATTTGTAAGTTCAGGCCCTTTATGACTCACGGATATAATTTAAAATAAACAGACACAAAGGCTGTGTAGTAAACTTTAGGCCTGAGTGTGTTCACTGATAAAGCAACTTCTCATTACTAATATGTCCTTTTCACATTGCCTGTCTTCTCTCCTTCCATGCAGTTCTGGAAAAATGGTCAATGGCAGTCCATCTGTATTTGACTAACTGGGAAAAGTACCCATTCCCCAGAATGGGTGCATCGCGATTCTGCGATCTAATTCTGCCTTTACAATGTCATGTGACCAGCAACTGGCTGAAATGTGAAGAGCTGGAGGTGAGAATTGCTGGCTTTCTAAACCTTTAGCAGAAATTGTAATGTTAAATTCTATGTGTCTGTCACTCTTTGTGATGATGGCATTTAATGGTAGGTCCTTTTGGATGGAACAGAGTGTCATGTAAAACATCTAAAACTCATATATTTATAATCTGTCTGTACACCGTGTACATGGATTCTAGGTGCATAAAACTAATGTGCAGATGAACACGGGATAGTGGGCTAAATTAATTCCTGGTATAAGTCCATTCAGCCCCAGTGGAGTTACAGCAGTTTTGAGTTGGCCCAGAATGCCTACTAATCTGGGGAATATTTTACCTGGTATAGTTGTGAGGTGCATTAGAATATAATCCTGAAACCAACCCTACGAGTCCCAGTTCTTTAACAGGAAATATTGAGATAGGGCCGTTCCTACAGTGGAACAAGGGAAGTTGCACTCATTAGAAGTAGAAAAGGTGTGCCCATTGGATGATATTGAATGAATTCTTAGGAACATAAATTCTGTGTCTCATCTATGCAGCTCAAGCAGGCCATCATCAAAGCCCTTGGTCCCATGATGAGCCTCCTGCTACACAAAAAGGAGCATCAAAATCGGATATTTGAACTGATCTCATGGCTCCTTGAGCAATATAAGGAGGACATTGATGTTTTTCACGTCATCAAGGTGAGGTACCACTTGTTAAGGTCTATGTGTGTGCATGTATGAACTGCACGAGGAATTTGCTGCCAGTGGGGTTTCCTGGTCTAGACAGTGACTTGTTAGATAATAAATATCCACACGAGTTCTGGGTTTATACACATGGTGACCCAGGCAACAAGATTTGTAGGTAAATGCCTCTTATGAAAAGCATCCTCTGTTTCCTGGGGAGGATGATAAGGAGATGATAAACAAAACACCTGCCCCACTCCCCAACAAGATACTCCCTCCTTGTGATTTCCCAGTACATCCTGTCAACTCTGTGTCAGAGCAGGGGCTGCCATATGTTGTCTCTGGTCAGTACCAAGCCAACTGTCAATGGTTGAAAATTAATACTAAGGAGGCTTGAGGGTGATTTCTTTGGATTATGTAACTAGATCAATAGAAAAGCATTGCCTGTCTATTTCATCTACCGTTCTATGCAGTGCTGTTGTAGCCATGTTGGGCCCAAGATATTAGAGCGACAAGGTGGGTGAGATAATCTAATTAAAGATATTGTCTCACTCCCCTCGTCTCTCTATTTCATCTACCCTTAGTACCACATGAGCAAGAAGTAAGGGGCCATATTCTGTCTTCAGTGGGGCTACACAGTTGTAAATGAAGTCATGAGACAGCTATAACTTCTTGGTAGTGATATTTACTCACCATCGCTGTTGGTTGAAGCTTTCTGGTACAGAGTATGTGGTCACTTTTGGGGTTGAAATACCCATGATTTGGAGGGAACCAATGCATCATGGACTTGTTTGATAGCATCAGGGCACTACACAACTGCTTAAACATAGTCAAATATGTAGATGGCATCAGAGACATTCTGGAAGCTTCAAGCAGCAAAGGAGAAAAGTGTTTAGATGCAGGAAGGATTTAGATTTTCACCTTTTTTATCAATCAGCTGGCAGAGGACATAAAATCATCACTGGTAAAGTTGGCAGATGAGATAAAAATTGGGGAGTGGTAAATAACGGAGAGGACAGCTCACTGATTCAGAGTGATCTAGATCACTTGGTAAACTTCTAAAAGCTCTGCTCTGGGAATTATTCTGGGCAAGGTCTATGGCTAGTGTTATACCGGAGGTCAGACTAGATGATGGGAATAATCCGTTCCAGCCTTGGAATCTAGGAATCCCCTGAAGCTGCTTCAGTCACTACATATTGCTCCTTTGTGTGCCCACCATCTGACTTTCACCCTCTGTTGCAGAGTCTGAGCCAGCTCTTGAAGGTCTCTTTTGAATATAAGATCCCTCTACCTAAAGGGAAGTTTCAAGCCATCTGCAGTGCTCTGCACAACCAGGTGAGAGGTGGTTTTGCTTGGATCCCTTGAGCTTAGGCACAGCAGATCTGAAGCATATTAACAATCAAAATCTATCGAATGATAGTGCAGAGCCTGGGGACCTCCTCATGCCTTACTGATTTCTGCAGGCTCAAGAGTAAGCAGGTAGCGGTCTCATTTTCTTAGCTAATATCCAGCTCAGTTTGTAAAGCAATTTCACCATAAGCCTATTATCAGGGGGAGTCAGAGTTGTATAGTAAAAACTGTGGCTGTGTCTTGATTAGATCAGCTCTGCTGCTCAAAACCCTTTAGCTTCTCTTATCTAATGTATTGGTCATTGTGTTTGATTCTTGCTGTGCATTCAGTACCATCTACCTGGGGTTCAGACCTCTATTTGGACAAGTAGGAAGTGGAAGCTTAGAAATTAATTGAACGTTTTCTTTTCAATTGCTTCTGATTAGTTTTTCTTTGGCCATTTCCCTTCTTCCCACAGATCTGTTCTCAAGCTAAGCCGCTCAGCACGGAAAATCACGCAGAGCTGTTCGATTGTGTAGTTCTGCTAGGTAAGGGGAAGAGACTCTGAGTTACACAGTGGTTTCCTTGTAACTTCCTTTGTCAGGTATGGTAAGAATAAGAGTTCTGTTGTCAGTGAGGACGTGATTTGTTCCCTTGCAGCCCGTTCTTCTCCTGATGATCTGATAGCATTTCTGCACTCGCAGCTGGAGATTGAGAATGAGGATGTTCGTGTGGCCTCTTTGAATCTGCTCAGTGCTATTGTTGGTGCCGACTGTAAGTAACACAGGAGCAACTGTGCCAGCTGCCCTCTTGGCCGACATGCTGAGGGTTGAGTTGGGGACATCCGGAGCAGGGCCGGCTTTAGGAAGTGCGGGGTCTGATTCGTGGGGCTTGTACTCACCGGGCGGCGCTCCGAGTTTTTGGCGGCGGGTCCTTCACGTGCTCCGAGTCTTCGGCGGCACTTCGGCGGCGGCTCCTTCATGTGCCGCCGAAGAGCCGGAGGGAGTGAAGGACCCGCCGCTGAAGTGCCGCCAAAGACCCGGAGCGCCGCCGGGTGAGTAAAAATTAAAAAGGCCACTGGGCACGGGGCCCTGTTAGGCGCGGGGTGAGGGGCACTCTTAGGCACGGGGCCCAATTCGGGAGAATCGGGGGAATCGGCCTAAAGCCGGCCCTGATCCAGAGCTAAAAGCATGAGCTACTATAGATTGAGCTAAAGAACCAAGGCTTTGTAGGCACGGCAGGGCTGTAACAGACTCATCGCCTCTGCAAATGGGGCACAGAGTCTCATTAACACACAGTCACCAGTGGTTTGGATATCCACTAAGGGACCAAATGCTGCCCTAAGTTACCCCCGTATGGCCACCCAGAAATCAACAGGTTCAACTAAATGCTGAATGTAGCCCAAGATATTTTTCAACTTCAAATACAGAAGTTAACTTGGGGCTAATGCATGTTAACAATAATCAGATAAAAATAAAATAGGACTCCTGACTTGATATTTGTCAGTATTATACACTATAGATTAGATTCTGAGTTCTGTTATACTGGTGTAAACACAGATTAACTTCAGTGACCTCAGTTTATCTAACTTTTTTATAAGATTTCCATCATGGTAGTATGATGGCACTCGTTATAGAAATGGAATTACTTTAGATTTACACTGGTGTAACTGAGACCAGAGTCTGGTCCTATGTTTTTCCCACTGATTCTGTAGATGAGAGAAGCTCGGTACTATTCTTAAATAGGGCCCTTTGAAATCCAGGATTAATTCCAATGTGGAAAGTGAGTGAGTGGAACAAAGAAGTACTGTACACCTCTCCTTATCTTTCAGTGCCCGAGACAAGAGTTAAAAAGTTTCGGATGGTGAAGGCAGTGAAATCCACTCTCAGTGATCAGAATGCTAAGGTAAGATTGTGTGTGGAGCAGTGAAATATTTCAGTTTTTTTCAATGATACGGGATGAATGGATGGATACGGATCTGGGTGGAGCTTTCATTCAGATCCAGGGGAGAGACTGCAGACTAGAGAAGGCATGTCATTCTCCTGCCTGTGTTAAATGTAGCCATGTTTATAATCCAAGGAGATAAACTCAAAAGCATAAGGACTCTCATATCCTATCTCCTATTTCAGGCAGAAGGGATAACAATAACTCTTGTGTGTAATCTCTACTTTTGCAGGTGAGGAAGGCAGTTCTTCATTTCATCAGGAGGCTGCTCAGTTCAGGAAGCGTGGAGAATTGTGCAGCATGGGATATGGTAGCATATGTTTTCCACGAGTTCACTGTGTCCACCAGCAAACTGGTAAGGAGAGTTCTTAACACTTAGGACTCGGTCCTACCATACTTGCATGCTGATTGCTCCCCTTGCCTTCTGTGGGAGTTTTGACTCAAGGACATGAATGATTAGAGCCAGAATCTGATCAGTTATATTGGTGTAAAGTCAAGGTAACTCCACTGACTTTAGTGGCATTACTCTGGATTTATACTAGTGTAACAGAGATCAGAATCTCACACTGGGTATTTACATCTAACAGAGTTATCTAGGTTACTCAAACCTCTGATGAGACATTGAAAATTCTGAAAACACCATTTTTCAGTGAAATGTTCTTGTACAAGGAAGTACATCTTTTTGTTTTCAATAGACTCTCCAGAGAACATAATAATGCCCAATTCTGTGGCTGTTGAAGCATACATAAACTATTAGCAAAACACCGAGGTTATGCAGGCTGCATCCCAGACTGTCAGGAGCCTGGAAAAGCTTGCTGCATATTTCCCTCACTACATACTCTACTCTACATGTACTAGTTTAAAAATATCTTCAATCCGTATTTCTATCCATGGACACAGCCAGGGGCTCCAGACACTTTGTGCTCCATGACTGGATCCATGATATGTATTAACATAAACAGTTCAACTTTACAGTCAGTTGTTGAAGATCTTAGCTCTGCCTGGCCCCTTTTCTACAAAGTTAGAGCATGTGGGAATACTCCCAAGGGCCTTTTTTTTACACCCACACACACCCCATCTTAAAGAAGGCTGCTTTTTCTCATCGGGCCAGTTTTGCTCTCCTTTAAACTGAAATTATAGAGTCAATCAATATTTAATCCAGTGTAAGTAAGAGCAGAATTAGGCCCATTGATAGAATCACACTCACTACACACAGAATGACCAAGCTGGTTGGGGCATCAGAACAAACAGAGTGGATCCCCCTGGTTCTGCATATTTATTTCCACTGGGCGGAGTCTGAATATTTTTCCTCAGAGATAAAAAGATGAAACAGTTTTTCAAATTTAAAATTTTTTAACACTGTTGGGGAAACTCTTTTGTGTTCAGTGACTCATTCCCTCCACTTTAGGGTTTTCCTAAGCCTGGGATCTGACCCACCAGTTAGGAGTTTCTATTATGCTCTTCCCTTCAGACGTTTGTGCACTTCCGGTGCAATATAAAAGCAGGCATAGGTCAATGTTCAAGATGGCTTTGTAAGAGAAGGACACTGATTCTATAGCCAGTGTCTTGCTACTAGCTCATAAGTTTTATATAGCTATCTCACAGCAGGGTACAACACTTCTCCCCCAGGCTATTGAGGAAGAAAGCACTATCCAAACCCTGTGCATTGACATCCTGCAAGGTCTGGACACCTCAGCCAGTGGAATGACCCAAGTAAGTGACCTGTTGCTACTGCTTCTTGAAATAGGGACGTTCTTCCTTACGTTCCTTGTACCTCTCCACAAGGAAGCTTTTTGCACAGTCAGCATAATGGAGGAACAGCATGTCAAATTCATGTCAGGGATGGTGTGACCCCTTCATCATGGAGTATGTGGTTCACATTAGAGAAAAGATATAAAGCAACTTAACTGGAAGGAATCATGTTGCAGAGATCTTCTCTTAATTCTTTCCACTGTCTGAACCCCCCCTTCTGAAATTTAGATTTGGTGATCCTGGATTTGAACAGATAGTGGGGCTGGGGCTGTGCCTTACATAGGTCTGTAAAGTTCTGGGTGAGTTTATGGTGCTATCTAAATAGCTCCATAATGCTCTAATGCAGGGAAAGAGGATTCACCAAACAAGGCAGTGTATTTAAAAGACAGAGTGCGGGGGCACCGGCCAGGTAGCGTGAGATGATGGGGAGAGAGAGATGAGGTGATAGGTTAGGGAAGGGTCAGTGAGGAATAAAAGGAGAAGCTACATGACTGGGAGGGATTCAGACAGCAGGATACTGGAGGTGGGGGAATGGAAATAGCTGTGTACTGAACAGTCTCGCTCTTCTCTGCAGGTGTTATGGCCAAGGCTTCTGGAGTATGTGGTGCCAGCTCAGTACACTGGTACTTTGAAGCCTCTCTGCAGATGCCTTAGGGAACTGGCTGAGATAAAGCAGCAGGAAGGAGAAGAAGCTGCTTGCCTCGACTACGGTGGAGCAGGTTTATAACAGAAACTCTTTCATTTATTCTCTCCAGGCACACTATGAAATGAACAGGTTCAGTCTGCTCCAGTTCTCTCGTCTGCAATCAGGAGGCTAAAATGAATGAGGGATGGTCTTGTGATTACAACATGGCCATGGGAGGGAGCTAGGAAACGTGGGTTCTGTTCCCAGCTTGCCACCAAAATTCTGATGTGATCTTGGGGGAAATCACTTGATCTTTCTCTCTCAGCTTCCCCACTTGTGAAATGAAGGAGTAATTAATGCCAACCGCATAGAGGTGCTGTGAGGCGGAATTCATTCCTGTTTGTAAAGCATTTTGAGATGCTCAGACTGAAAGCACTATGGAAATGCAAATTATTATCAGCTGTATTCAACATTGGTGGGCAGGTTGGAAATGGACAGGTGAATAACATCAGCAGGACTCTCTGCAAAGCCTGGCATAATTAATGCTATTCTGTTTCTTTCCCTAGTGAAACTCCCTACACCCCAGGGGCTGCTGGCGCGACTCCTGGTGAGTAGACCATGAGAATAGGGTTTCTGCAAAATGTGAAGTGGGACAGTTAACTATAAAAATCGGTTTTATAGCGAGATGCTTATAGACAGGCTGAGGAATGTGTATGATTGGGTCTCTCTCTCTCCGCCCTCTCCTGAGACACACTGTTCTGCATCCTCGTACTAGCTAGAATGCTTGCTTCTTCAGGACGACACTGCCGTAGAAGCAAAAACTCTATTGTATGGTCTCCACAATGAGAGAGTCTGAACTATTCCCTCCTTCAGGAACAAACTGGTGGTGTGCTGACAAAACTTAGCCTGTCCTTTCTCTCTCATTGACAGGTAGTTGCCTCATCCCCTTATGAAAGAGAAGGATGTGGATATGCTGCCTTGCAATTACTTAAGGCCCTGCACGAAACTATCCATGCAGCAGTGGGTGCGATGTGGGTACTAAATATCCCACCTCTGCTGCAGTACATTGAAGGTAAAGTGCTAGTTAGGAGGAGTGCGGTCCATAGAGAATAGAAGGGAAGCCACAAAATGCAGCTTCGTATTGACATGTGTTGTGCCATTCCTGTTGCAGTACATGAGAACAGTGGGGAATTGAAGTTGGGGTTCTGGGCCCTCACTTTTCCTTCACCTGGATAACTGTGAACCACTGGGGTAAATCCAGAGTTGAACCACTCAGGCCAATTCAATCAGGGCAGAATCAGGCCAGGAAGGTTTCAGCTGAATGGAAATTATACAGCAGTTCCCCCCACACCTTTGCTAGGTTATTAGTTGGGAAGGTGAATACCCATGAAGCTGGAGGTTAGTGAAATATTTTGGGGTTACATATATAGTCTGATTTTGCAAACTAAATTTTTCTGAAAATTAAACCCCATGTTTACTTTCAATGGCGATTCAATTAAAAAACCCAGAGTTTTCTTTCTGTAAGGAAACCTGAACCATAAAAGCTAGGTTGGCCAAGTGGGTGCCCTGTGTAGAATCTAGGTATTATGGGCCTAATAATGTCTTTCACCAGTTTTACAGTGGTATGAATCTATTGACCTCCTCAGTCAGTGTAGGCTGCGTCTATACTATGGGGTTATGCCAGCAGAGCTCCAATGATGTAGCTGTGCCAGTGTAGTCTCTGTGGAGTATGACAGACCCTACGTGGAGCACAAACCCGATATGTGTTTGATGAACGTCGGACCCCACAAAGATTTAAGAAATGAGCTGTATCTTCCCTAGTTGTTGTTGCTGTACAGAGTCCCCAGTATTACATTGTGCCGACATTAAAGAAGGGTAGTTAGAGCTGGACATTCAGAAACAGGGCCAGATTCTCAGCTGATGTAAATCAGTATAATTCCATTGACTGCAGTGAAGCTACACCGATTTACATCAAGTTAGGATCAAGTCCAGAATCTCTTATTATGCAGGAAAAGTTTGTATTCACATTAAACCCAGTCTTCTGATGTGCTGAACCGTTTTGTGAGGTGCTCAGCACCCTCAGCTCCCATGAAAGTCAACAGGAATTGGGAGTGCTCAGCATCTGACTCCTGGTGGGTTGACTGACCCTGAATAAAAATGCCAGCAGGGAACATAACATGATACTTTCTGTTGGTCCAACAAAGAACGTTGGCGTCGGTCCCATTTAGCCTTGAAAGCCCAGGTATGTTACAGCTTGGCAGCCCAGGGGTTTTAGAAGGACAGATTGCAAAGATAGGGTGACCAGATGTCCCGATTTTATAGGGATAGTCCCGATTTTGGGGTCTTTTTCTTATATAGACTCCTATTAGCCCCCCACCCCCTGTCCCGATGTTTCACATTTGCTGTCTGGTCACCCTATGCAAAGGAGATACCTGGGACGACGACTCTTCTCGCTAACCTAGGTGATGTTATTGTTTTGCCTCCTGCGTTATAGGAAACACCGAGAATTCCCTGGACCATGAACGGTGGGAGCACATGCTGCTTCAGGTACAAGATGGCTTTCAGCTGTATTGTCACAGCCCTCCCTCCCCCCTCCAAATGTACCAGCTGGGGGAAAAATTAATGATACATTATTCATTATAAGCAGAGCTGGTCAAACCATTTCATTTGCAACTTTTGTTCGGTGAAAAATGGCCTTTTTTATTTTCATGGGACATTTTCAAATTTTTCCTTTTTTACAAAAAACAAAACAACCCCAACCCAAATAGAAAATGTTTCGGTTTTTTTAAACTGAAGTTGATTTTTGGGGTTTTTTTCCTAGTTGCTTTCCTGTTTGTCTCCTCCCCTCTCTGGCTTTTTCAGTCACAAAGTGGAAGAGGGGGAAAAAGGCATGGGGACGAGGGATAAAGGGAAGGAAAGGGGGAAAACAAAGAATTGAATAATGGTCATTTTTGATTTTGAAAAGCAAAATATTTTTGTTTCTTTCACTTTTCATTTGTGTGGTGAAAAATCAAGAAAAATCCCACTTGTTTTGTGAAATGGACTTACTATTGTTCAACCAGCTCTACTTATAAATAACTCTGTATTACCACTGGGAACAACACAAAACTTAACCAGAAAACCAGCATGCTAATGCATCACTGGGGGACATCTAAAGGATTCTTTTTTTCTATTTGCCACTCAAAAGAAAATTTGCTCTGAGAAACCCAAAAAGGAAAAGAGACAAGACAAGGTTTGGTGACTGTATCTCATGGAGAAGCCTTTCTGGTCAGAAAGAGCTCTTTGCAGCCTCATGGATAGACAAAGAACATTTTTATGGCGAGCGCTGAAAATGAAAGGAAAGGACCTAGTGACAAATAAGCCCCAGAAGGTTTGGAGTTCCATTTGGGGTTGGATTACACTCTAGAATTTCCCATTCCAGATCCAGCCTCATTTGAAATTCTTTGGGCTAAAAAATCAAAGAAGATTAGGCTCTCTTGTGAGGTTTCTGATATTTCCTGGCTGTTGTTCAAAATTCGGGCCTGAAACAGCAAAGTGCTGAGAGTTACTAACCTCTCGCTGACTTCAATGGGAGTTGAGAATGTGACCCCGGGTCCTTTGGGTGCCCAGTGGCAGAGGCCACAGGAGTGCATAGGATTATCAGGATTCCCTGGATCTGATCTCTATATAATCAAAGGGTGTCATGTAAAGACTTTACTGGATACCTGTGCCACACGGATCATCATAATCATTGCACAGTGACTGGATGGATAATATATAAGGCGTTATGGTTGTATACTGAAATTTATGCTTTTAAGGTCTGTGAGTTGGGGCTGGTCACCAGAAAGTGATCAACAAGTTTCTTTCAGGCAGGAGATGCTTATCTGCCTGAATGGCTGTATGTAGATGAGTAATTCTTCACAGTGGATGCTAATCAATAGAGCAACATTCTAATCAAGTGATTGCAAAGTCTCCAGAGGAGATTCGATACAAGGAAAACAAACAAACAATAGGGGGTACCCTGTTTACAAGTGAAGACAATGGATGCTTGGAACTATATCTGGAGGTCCAGAGGTATCCTGCATCAGGTATCCTTCACCTATTGGACGAACTGCCAGCTGGCTTGTCTCATGAATGGAGGATCACATTTGGTCTGGGTGTTTCATGCTGGGAGAGAGATTTGGGGGAGCTATCCTTTGTGAGACAGGGGAATGTTTGGTTATCTAAGTTTAAGCTCTAGAAGTGTGTTATGATTTTATTTTTATGTAACCATTTGTTTACATTAATTTTACTTGCTGCTTCTCAAATCTCTGATCTTTGTGAATTAAACTCTACTTGTTTTCACTATAAACGTATCTAAGTGAAGTATAGTTGTTTTCACTCTAAACATATCTAAGTGTGTTAAATGGAGCGGTGATGCTGAGGTGACACCGGTGACATGGTGTGTAGCAAACCTATGAATTCTGTGAGTGTCCAGTGGAACAGGGGCTGGACATTCTGCGGCTGCACAGAGGGCTCGGCGGTTGGAGTGTACCGATTGCTTATCTGTAGAAGGACAGTGGAGCTGGATGGGGTGAGAAGGGTGTGCTTGTGTTTCCTGTGGCTGGCAGAGTCAGGAGCTGACACCTGGCAGGCACAGAGAAGGCTTCCTCCTGCTAAGGGCAGGTGGTAGTGAGGTACCTCACAATCCTGGGGACCCTCGGGAGGTGGCATAAAGGGTCCACAGCACTTCAGAGAAGGTTCCTGGTCCTTCGTAGTCCAGGGCCCTTTGTTCAAAATTTATTAGACCTATTCTCCATCCACTATAAAATCACTCCTCAATGGTCAGACTTCTTGGCTCCATCTCATTCTCCAATTCACTGTCCATCTGGGTTTGGAGACTGAGAGGAATCATCAGGCAAAGGTTAAAGAACAACAGGCAGAGGAAGTCTGGGTTGTTGATGTTTATAGTTCTCAATAGGGAAATAATCTTCCCATGACACCTGAATATTGGAAAGTTTACAATAGAGAACAAGGAAGAAAAAAACCACCAAACAAACAAACCAACCCCACAACAACCCCCAAATTCTTGCAATTAACCATCTGCTTTACCTCTTGTTTTACACTCAGTTCCTAAGAACATCTCTGGAGATGATAGGCGACAGTGCCTGGAGCAGCCAGATAAGCCTTGAGTTGAGCCAGCAGATGGCCGCCTATGCCAGCCCCTCCAAAGAGAAGGTTTGTTATCTGTTAAGGCTTAGTTTCTAGTTAATTTCCCTTGAAATTCTGATTGGGGGGCTGCATAAGGCTTCTCTCAAGGCTTCATTACTTTATATTTTATTCTGCATATAAAATTTGTTTTTACTTGTTCCCTGCTCTCTTGCCCCCCGCCCGCCCTTCCAATATTTGCTTGGACAGGCTGCTTGTCTGTACTGCATTGTTGGTTCTCTGGCTGGGCTAGATGATGGGATGTTTCTGCAGTATGGGTGCTTGGACTTGGCTATCTTGTTCCTTCCTGAGTGTTGCTGAGCTGGGTCTGTACTGACAGGCACGTTGTGTTACTGATATCTCAGTGCTGGTCTCTTTCTTTCAGAGTTTCCTGTATAAGGCGCTAGGAATGTCCTTAGCAGTTTGTCAGGACCTGGTCCACGTTAAATCACAGATTAATACATTTCTGACAACAACAAATTATATGGAAGACCCTGAGAGAGAGGTGAGGACTCTGTCCCTCTCCCCACTTTACCAAGTAATCCCTGAATGCTCCCTGTGGGGCTCAGCTCTGAGTTGGCCTGGGACAGATGCCATTTTGCTTCATATCCTCTTCATTGCTATTTCACTCAGCCCCCGCTGCCCATGTGTCTCAGGCCTCACTGGCACTTTACACCACTTCAGGTGAAAGGAATGGAGTCGTGGGGTCTATCAGGCACCTGGTTAGATCCTAACCAGTATTTTTCTTGGGTGACAGGGAGTCATTTCCATCTTCGCATTCTCTGCTGAGAGCCACTTGGACCTCACCTTGAACGCACTTCAGGAGTTTGGGGCTGCAATGAGCAAGGTTAAGATTTCTGGGCTCATGGACCGTCTGAAGGTAAAGGAGCCAGGGACTTCTCTCAAACTTTCTCTCCCTCTAAATCAGGGGCAGCAACCCTGCGGTAGTGTCTGCTCTGGTCAGCTAGCATTGTCCCCCAATGTATGCGTTCTGCATGATGCCTGCAGTTAAGCAGAGAGTAGCACAATCTGGAGCTGGGGTTCTCTCAAATGATTTTTATCGTCTGATGTCTCATGGCTTGAGCGCCCCTCCCATGCACAATGTGTGGGAACTACATCAGTTGCTTGCATGGAAAAGCATTTAAGGTATTTTTAGATGTTTTTTAATCCCGGTTAGTAGCTGGAAATGAGGAGGTGTTGCAAGCAACATATGGCTAACCAACCTGCTGTAGGTAGACCACCAGTGGTCTACGGATGACAATTATGGAACCTCTGATTTAGAGCAGTGGTTCTCAACCTTTCCAGATTAGTGTACCCCTTTCAGGAGTCTGATTTGTCTTGTGTACCCCAAATTTCACCTCACTTAAAAACTGCTTGCTTACAAAATCAGGCATAAAATTATTAAAAAGTGTCACAGCACATTATTACTGAAAAATTGCTTATTTTCTCATTTTTACCATATAATTATAAAATAAATCAACTGGAATATAAATGTTGTACTTGTATTTCAGTGTGTAGTATATAGAGTAGTATAAAGAAGCCATTGTATGAAATTTTAATTAGTAACTTTGCAAGTGCTTGCTTTGTAGTCTGCTGTAAAACTAGGCAAATATCTAGATGAGTTGATATACCCCCTGGAAGACCTCTGCAGACCCTCAGGGGTACACAAGTACCCCTGGTTGAAAACCACTGATCTAGAGGATAGAGCAGGAGACTAGGCCTCTGGGCTTCCATTGCTGGCTCTGCATTTACTCACTGTGCAGCCTTAGGCAAGACATTTAGCGCCTGATCTTGTACCCACCAGTGTCAACGACTAAGCTCCCGTGTACTTCACTGCTGTAGGTTCAGCATTTTAGGCTCTCTGTGTCAGAGTGACCCGTGGGAATGATGGAGATACTAATAACTCCCTACCTCACACAGTTATTATATTGCTTAAATACTGTTTGCAAGTGGTTTGAGATCTTTGGCTGAAAAGAGCTTTGCAAGTGCAAACTGCCATTGCTGCTGTGAGCAATTCCTCGGTCAGCAGCAGATCAGAATTCCAAGGCAAAACGAATCAGAAGAACTTGTCTCTAGTGACGTTTCCGATTGTCTAGGACTACCACCATGGGAAAAGAGGCAAGACTCGCAGCACCCTGATGCTGACATACAGCAACGTGGCTGTCCATGCTCCAAAAGAGCAGCTTCTCTCCCGAGTAGAGGCAGACATCACAGGGAACATCCTTCACCATTACAGAGCCAGTTGTCGGGTAAGAGCTTTTGTGTGATAAGTGTTAGGGGCATTACCCTGAAGTTATAACATTGCCTCTGAGTTTATAGAGAGAGGGCATGTATTTTCTAAAACTCTCCTTTGAGCAATAATTTGTCACAACTCAAATCTAAAACTGTAATGGATGGAGCATGAGCTGTCACATGTATCATTTTTGTTGCTCTTCTTTGTATTTTCTCTAGTTTCTCTATGTTCTTCTGAAATTCTGTAGACCACAGCTACACAGTAATCCAGATGCATTCAGACTCAGGCTATTCAGAGTAACACTCTAACTCCCCTAATATGTATGTGTATCTAGCGCTATCTTTCGCTACCCAAGAGAGAATAGTGCTAGCTTGTATTTAGTTGATTTGCTGTCACTCTGTTTCTTGGACGCACTACTTCCCTTACCTCTTATCTGTCTTCTTGTTTGTCTGTGTGCTCCTTATTTCTGTTCCCTAGGTGTCTGACTGCTGGCACTGACTCTCATCTCAGAGCAACCTCTCCACGTCACTTTGCCATTCAATTCTGCCCTGTCTGACTGAGACTCTCACTTAGGCATTGTCAAAAACAGTTGAACCAAACTGAGATCTTCCAGTAGTTCACAAATGCAAATATTACATAGGATGGCCCCTGATATTGACCTCTACAAAACACCCCCTCTGGATACATTTCCTGCCTTTTGGAAGATTTAACAATAGTGATTTCTCTCTGCTCCATATTCACCAGCCAGGACATTTTGAGGATGTGCGTTATGTGGGACTATGTACATTGCTAAGAGCTGTTTTGCATTTTGTTTTTCAGGTGCTGGGCATCACTGTTGCGAACAAGGTAAATTCTAAATAATCTGCCCTCAGCTCTTGCATTTTCTGTACACAAGTTGCTTGTTTAAATTGCACAGAGCTTGATTTCCTTGCTACATCAAGCAAGAGTCCTGGCTGCTCTGGTGTAAGTGGACCTGGATTTATTTGATGAACCTGGGTTTTCTTTTCTTCTGAGGTGGGTGCAGAGCCGGGGTCCTCTGCCTTCTGGGGTCTGTGGACACCTCTATCCTCTCCTGAGGCTAGATTTAATTCCTGATCTTTATCTTCTGGACTCTGGTTCTTCTCTCAGTTTCTCATCCACATCCTCTTGTTTCTCCTTCTGGATTATGTAGGACATGTACCTAAAATTAACCCTCATCCAGAATGTCACGGAGATTAGCTGTGCCATCTTGGAGACCAGAGACGCCCGGGAGTTCGAATTCTCTTACAAACAGGAGCTCCTTGGCTACATGCTGGTGAGTGATTAGGAGCTTTGAGGACTGAAGTACAAAGGAGTTTGTTGTAATGCAATAAGACTGGTTTTCCAGGGAGATGTTATTTTATCCATTGGCTGTGACTGTACTACTGCAGTCTCATGAGCTACCTGCATGGCACCCCGAATGCTGGGTCCACTTTGAGCTCGGCAGGGATGCTGACATATTGTGGGCTGTAACTGGAAGAAATGGCTTCTGTCTGGTGAGTTATCTTTTTGTCCTCCGTATAACCTGCAGATGGCCCTACGGTCCATTTCAGAGGCAGAGAGCCTGCTGAGCCCGGTGTCTGTTTATTACAGGTCTGGCATATGGCCCTATTTCAGGGTGTGAGAGGAAGACCTCTCTGCCTTTCAAATCCATTTCCCATTTTTTATGTCCCTATTAATGCATTTCAGGACTTCATTAAAAAGGAACCACTGGATTCCCTGGCATCTCCAGTTCGCTACAAGGCAATTCTTGCCATTGAACATCTGAGGTAGGCTATTTTCTGCCATGTTTCCTGGCACTGTGATGACTTCTTATTTGTTAATTCATGAGTGTCAGGTTGGGAGCAGTCTGATGCCTGCAGGGTTTGGCTCACATGCTGCTCACCAGCAGAACTTTCGTTCTTGAGGGTTTGAATGTGTCCATTTGGAGGTTTGTGCTTGAAAGACACAAGATTGGAGGTTGAGGGGCATGCAGTACAATGGAGGAGAGTTCAGATGGGGAGGGAGGTGTCTGGCTAGCTGGCAGGGGGAAGGAAGCTTGTGGGTTTCTCTAAAAAATGGGACTTGAAGCTTTAGCTTTACTTCTAGATGAGCCAATATTTAATAGAGGTGCAAAGAGGTGCTCAGCTGCAAAGTGAAGGGTTGTTTGCATTTGGGGTTCTAGACTGGGGCAATCTCTAGTCATTGGACCCATTTCTTGTACTTGGAGGTGGTACTGAGTCTAATGCATGACTTTTCTCCCTATCTTTCTTCTGCCAGCAAACTCAAACCATCTTTGACCTTGGAGGGAAACCGTGAGCTCCTTGATGAGTGTTGTAAAAGTTTATTTCCCCTTCCTCCCTTGGAGAAGATGAAAGAGGAAGGTGAGACAGCAAAGGATACTCTGCATAGACTGGTACGTGACAACAATTCTCCTCTGGCACCATCCACTGTATTTCTGCCCAGCAGGCACTGGGTGATGGCAGTCACACATGGCCTCCCTGGCAAGGTTATGGTTAGCTTTCCCCGGCGCCCACACACAAATGATCTGTGCTGAGCCTCACTCCTTCTCTTCTGGTTTCAGTCACTGTACATGAGGTCCTTGGAAGCCCTTGGCAAGCTAATGAAGACTTTGCTGGAGGAAGAACCAACCGCAGACTGGTTCCAGGAAATGTTTGAAGTGAGTAGACCATTGAACCGCGGTGGAGATTGTTTCTTGTGTTACAGCAGGGAAGAGTCAGAGATTTAGGGGGTCAAGCTTCAGTTGTGGAGGAATTTTCCACAACGGAGTGAATTTTAGGGAGAAAGCACTACATTCTTCCTTGTGATAAGTGGGCATGTGCCCCATTGAAATCCACGGAAGCTATGCCATTTTATGCCAGAGCTGGATTGGGATCAAGTTCTTACAATGGAGTTGACACTACTTGGACCGGCAAGAAAATCACCACTGCAGTAGCCAAATCCAAGAGAACCAGTTGAAACTGATCACTTCTTCTAAGAGGAATTCATTACTATTGAGTTAAGCCCTGTGTATGGAAACTCATTCAGAGGAGACTTCCTGTTCCTCAGACATGAACAGAATATCTTGAAGAGCTGAGGGGTGGGGAGTTTGATGCACCTTCAGTATAAAAATGAAGTTATAAAAGGCGGGGGGGACTTCTCTGCTCTTATTCAAATTAATAAAAAGAAATGCTCCTCTCTGTCATTTTGCCACTCGACGTGGGAGAAGTTGCCCAGGAAACAGACCACAGCAGCAGACATCAAACAGCATGCAATGTGCTAGACAGCTCCCATCAGACAGTCTACAGCAGACATCACATACACGGGCCCAGATTCATCTCTCATGTAACTCCTTTGGCTTCAATCACCAGAGGTGAATCTGGTCCCTGGGACTTGTATATCTAAGGGGCTCTTCCATTAGACATGTAATTCCTTTGCTACACCGAGATCAGATGCTTTGGAGAGGGATTTTAGTGACAATTAAACCTGTTTAAGAGGAACTTTTGGGAGGGATTTTCTGGTACTAACTCTGTCCATTCCCCTGCTCTACCAACAGCTACTAAGGCCATGGGTCAGTTCAGGGAAGGAGTGGGAGAGAGAAAGGGCCTTGCAGGCCAGCACCCAACTGCTGACTGCCTATCAAGAGACAGTTAATAGCACAGTGAGTATAGCCTCTTACTCTTCCTTGAGCGACTTCCCTGCTTATATCTGATCTGACACTCAACGCAAATGCATGAAAAACTCTTCCAGGGCAGCAGCTGGGATCTCAAGGCGACTAAGATCCCTCTGCTTCCAGAAGAGAGGTTTACACAACAATGCCGTGACCACACTCCGGGCAGACTGCAAAAAGTAGAGGGCAGCCAATCCCCCAAACTGATGGCTTATTCTATAATTAGATTCACCAAGTCAACAACAAAAGAGCTTCCACCCTAGTTAACAAGATGCCAAATGCAGCCCCCTTTTGGCATTCCAGACCTTGGCTCCCATCTAAACATCTTGGAAGCGGGGGGAGGGATAGCTCAGTGGTTTGAGCATTGGCCTGCTAAACCCAGGGTTGTGAGTTCATAGAATCATAGAATATCAGGGTTGGAAGGGACCTCAGGAGGTTATCTAGTCCAACCCCCTGCTCAAAGCAGGACCAATTCCCAACTAAATCATCCCAGCCAGGGCTTTGTCACGCCGGGCCTTAAAAACCTCCAAAGAAGGAGACTCCACCACCTCCCTAGGTAACGCATTCCAGTGCTTCACCACCCTCCTAGTGAAAAAGTTTTTCCTAATATCCAACCTAGACCTCCCCCACTGCAACTTGAGACCATTGCTCCTTGTTCTGTCATCTGCCACCACTGAGAACAGCCGAGCTCCATCCTCCCTGGAACCCCCCCTCAGGTAGTTGAAAGCAGCTATCAAATCCCCCCTCATTCTTCTCTTCTGGAGACTAAACCATCCCAGTTCCCTCAGCCTCTCCTCATAAGTCATGTGCTCCAGACCCCTAATCATTTTTGTTGCCCTCCGCTGGACTCTTTCCAATTTTTCCACATCCTTCTTGTAGTGTGGGTCCCAAAACTGGACACAGTATTCCAGATGAGGCCTCACCAATGTCGAATAAAGGGGAACGATCACGTTCCTCGATCTGCTGGCAATGCCCCTACTTATACAGCCCAAAATGCCATTAGCCTTCTTAGCAACAAAAGCACACTGTTGACTCATATCCAGCTTCTCGTCCACTGTGACCCCTAGGTCCTTTTCTGCAGAACTGCTACTCAGCCATTCGGTCCCTAGTCTGTAGCAGTGCATGAGATTCTTCCGTCCTAAGTGCAGGACTCTGCACTTGTCCTTGTTAAACCTCATCAGGTTTTTTTTGGCCCAATCCTCTAATTTGTCTAGGTCCCTCTGTATCCGATCCCTACCCTCTAGTGTATCTACCACGCCTCCCAGTTTAGTGTCATCTGCAAACTTGCTGAGAGTGCAGTCCACACCATCCTCCAGATCATTAATAAAGATATTAAACAAAACCGTCCCCAGGACCGACCCTTGGGGCACTCTGCTTGAAACCGGCTGCCAACTAGACATGGAGCCATTGATCACTACCTGTTGAGCCCGATGATCTAGCCAGCTTTCTATCCACTTTACAGTCCATTCATCCAGCCCATACTTCTTTAACTTGGCAGCAAGAATACTGTGGGAGACCGTATCAAAAGCTTTGCTAAAGTCAAGGAATAACACATCCACTGCTTTCCCCTCATCCACAGAGTCAGTTATCTCCTCATAGAAGGCAATTAGGTTAGTCAGGCATGACTTGCCCTTGGTGAATCCATGCTGACTGTTCCTGATCACTTTCCTCTCCTCTAAGTGTTTCAGAATTGATTCTTTGAGGACCTGCTCCATGATTTTTCCAGGGACTGAGGTGAGGCTGACTGGCCTGTAGTTCCCCGGATCCTCCTTCTTTCCTTTTTTAAAGATGGGCACTACATTAGCCTTTTTCCAGTCATTTGGGACCTCCCCCGATCGCCATGAGTTTTCAAAAATAATGGCTAATGGCTCTGCAATCTCATCCGCCAACTCCTTTAGCACCCTCGGATGCAGCGCATCCGGCCCCATGGACTTGTGCTCGTCCAGTTTTTCTAAATAGTCCCGAACCACTTCTTTCTCCACAGAAGGCTGGTCACCTTCTCCCCATACTGTGCTGCCCTGTGCAGCAGTCTGGGAGCTGACCTTGTTCGTGAAGACAGAGGCAAAAAAATCATTGAGTACATTAGTTTTTTCCACATCCTCTGTCACTAGGTTGCCTCCCTCATTCAGTAAGGGGCCCACACTTTCCTTGACTTTCTTCTTGTTGCTAACATACCTGAAGAAACCCTTCTTGTCACTCTTAACATCTCTTGTTCAATCCTTGAGGAGGCCATTTAGGGAAGTGGGGTAAAAATCTGTCTGGGGATTGGTCCTGCTTTGAGCAGGGGGTTGGACTACATGACCTCCTCAGGTCCCTTCCAACCCTGATATTCTATATCTAATATAGTGAGGGGTTACTGAAAACCTGATTCACATATGTGAGGTTCATTGATCATAAAGGACCAGATGCTTATCCCCAGGTCAATGTGAATCTCAGGTCTTTCCCAAATATGTTGTCAGCCAGTCCTTAATAACTAAATCTAAGATTTATTGTTAAAAGAAAGAAGAGAGTTACAAATGGTTAAAAGATCAATATCCATACAAGTGACTTTCAGTGTTCATAGTTCAGGATCACAACAGTGATGGAATAAACTGCTGGTTTGTAAAAGTCTCTCTGGAATCATCCCAACAGATCAGAATCCAAAGGCAGCTTAGAGGTAAAGTCTGTTAGTTTTTTCCATGCATTTTCCAGGTTATTCCAAATGATTATTTGGAAAATCTCTGTCCTATGACTTACACTTTCCCTGTTCAAAGTTTAAGCAGACTAGAGATGATAGGATCAGGCCCGAGCCTTCTCTTTTATAGCTATTCTAGCAGGCTGACAAGCCTACCTCACAGAAATTGTCACAGAAGGACCTTCCCCCAATGCAGATCACCTGTTGTACTTTGCTTTGAAGATAATCTTCTATTTCCTGTGAATACACAGTAAACTAGTTACATTCATTCACATAAGGTAATTAGCCGTTCTTCCATTATAACACAGATAGTTAAGCTGAAGATAATGTAGAAATTATTGGTTTCCTGAAGTGTCTTACATCTTTGATTTTCAGGTTAACTGAAGACCTTGCATACATAATTAAGGCAATTAAGATATGAAAGGGAATTAGCATCTACAAGCTAATTTGGTTACATTGTGAAACTTCTAACCGGGTATAGATAAACACAGACAAATACACTTAGCAACTAGTGTTCATTTTTGAATGAGTTGCTGATTGCTAGTCTAATACATCTCTTTGAAATTCACATGCAAGTGAACTGTCTATTTCCTCATGTTGAAATATGTTAAAATATCCTCACACCTTCTATGGGTCATCTCGATTATCACTTCAAAGGTTTTTTTTCTCTCTCCTGCTGATGATAGCTCATCTCAATTGATTGGCCTCTTACAGTTGGTATGGCTACTCCCACCTCTTCATGTTCTCTGTATGTATAAATATCTTCTTTCTGTGTGTTCCATTCTATGCATCTGATGAAGTAGGCTGTAGTCTACGAAAGCTTATGCTCAAATAAATTCGTTAGTCTCTAAGGTGCCATAAGTACTCCTGTCCTTTTTGCGGATACAGACTAACACGGCTGCTACTCTGAAACCTGTCTTGATACAGTAGAAGCGCCTCTTGTTAAGTTATTATGGGTCATACACAGGTTGACTGGTCTGCCAGTGTCACAAATGCATTCTTGGTTCTTATGCTCCCAGGATGCTAAAGCTGAATTTCTATTTAATCAGCTAAGAACATAAAACATAAGAGTGGTTATCCTGGATCCCCCAGAAGAATGGTTCATCTAGCCCAGTATCCCGTCTTCTGACAGTGGTGGGTGCCAGATGCTTCAGAGGGAATGAACAGAACAAGGCAATTGTCAAGTGAACCATCCCCTGTTGGACAGTCCCAGCCCCAGCTTCTGGCAGTCAGAGGCTTAGGGACACCCAGATCATGGGGTTGCATCCCTGACCATGTTAGCTAATAGCCATTGATGGACCTATCCTCCGTGAACTCATCTAATTCTTTTTTGAACCCAGTTATACTTTTGGCCTTCACAACATCTCCCTGGCAATTTCACAGGTTGACTGCATTGTGTGAAGAAATGCTTCCTTTTGTTTGTTTTAAACCTGCAGCCTATTAATTTCATTGGGTGACCCCTTGATTCTGTGTTATGTGAAGGGCTAAATAACACTTCCTTAATGACTTTCTCTACACCAGTCATGATTTTATAGTTCTCTATCATATTCCCTCTTAGTTGTCTCTTTTCCAAGCTGAAAAGTCCCTGTCTTTTTAATCTCTCCTTGTACGAGAAGTTGTCCCATACGCCTAATAATTTTTGTTGCTCTTCTCTGTATTTCTTCCAATTCTAACATATCTTTTTTTGAGATGAGATGACCAAAACTGCACGCAGTATTCAAGAAAAAATAACAGGAGTACTTGTGGCACCTTAGAGACTAACAAATTTATTAGAGCATAAGCTTTCGTGGGCTACAACCCACTTCTTCGGATGCATATTCAAGGTGTGGGGATACTGTAGATTTATACAGTGGCATAATGATATTTACTGTCTTATTATCGATCCCTTTCCTAATGGTTCCTAACATGCTGTTAGCGTTTTTGACTGCATGTTGAGCAGATGCTTTCAGAGAACTGTACACAATGACTCTGAGGTCTCTTTCTTGAGTGATAACAGCTAATTTAGACCCCATCCGCTTGTATGTACAATTGGGATTATGTTTTCCAATGTGCATTACCCAGTTCAGTACAGGAATCAGAGGCACAATGTTACCAGATGTGCCCGTTACTTTGGGTAGGCTCATTGATTAGGGTTACTCTTCTGGGGGGGGGGGGGTTCTGTAATTTTATTAATGTGGGGCTTATGTCACTTGTGTGTTCATATGGAGCTCTACTCCTTCCTTCTACAAGTCCCCTCCCAATGGAGCTACCCTGCAGGACCTAGGTTCCCCAGGGCTAATAACTAGAACTAGATGAACATGCGCACGCACGCACACACACACTAGCAGAGCAAGTCAATCAGCACTCCCCAGCTGATCCCCTCATATGTCCCTGTACTCATTGGGTTGGGTTAAGCAGCACTTTCAGCTGCCCCCCCCTTATGTGCCCCAAGTTTAACACATCCCTATCACACTTTCACATTACAATTGTACTGGGAGTAACACACTTGATGCGCAAACCCCACCGTATTTTTGGGCACTACAGGGATCTTTAGCTTAGGTGCAAGAAGCGTTGCTGCAGAGTAAATGGGGGAAGCTAAAAACACAAAAGAGTAAAATTCAGAGAGAGAGAAGCAACCAGCTGAACAATAAGTTATTTATTGAATAATAGTGATAACTACACAAGGAGGGCTAAACAAACATAACCGTTACATTTTAAAGGTTCAGGGGGTAGCCGTGTTAGTCTGTATCTACAAAAACAACAAGGAGTCTGGTGGCACCTTAAAGACTAACAGATTTATTTGGGCATAAGCTTTCGTGGGTAAAAACCTCACTTCTTCGGATGCATAGAGTGAAAGTATGCATCCGAAGAAGTGAGGTTTTT
>NW_020665075.1:28808-56723 GCF_002925995.2 Terrapene triunguis
GAGAGAGAGAGAGAGGGATCTCACCCACTCCATGAGGCTTGAACTGGTCGGGGTTCCCAGGTGATGGTGGTAGCTCAGGGTCCTGAGTGCTGGAGACAGGCAGAGCCCCCAGCACGATCAGTCAGGAGATGGAATCCAAGTGGAACTGATGCAGAGTTTGGGTCTATACATCAGAACCCTTACTTGGGCATAGTTCGGGGGTTTTGTAGAGAAAATACAATGGTTCAAGGGAGAACACTAGATTTGTTTATGGGTAAACTGATGGCTCAAGGGTTTCTTTAGGCTAGACAATAGGAGCTGATCACTCTTGGCTCTGGGTGGTGGTTTCTTCCAGGGAGCTCACAATGCAACTAGGCTGCTTCAGTATTTTGGGATATCAATCAAAGATTTATTACTAGCATTGGTCTGATAATTGCTGAGCTTGGTGTGTGCAGGCATAGGTTCATTAGCATCTGGAGCAGGGATTTCCATGAGGCAGTGCGTCCCTGCTTTTCTGGTCCCAGAGTTCAGTGCGGTTCTCTGTTCTTCATTCTGTATGCAAATGGAGATGTCTTAATCTTGTGACCCTTGTCAGGAGGGGTCTAGGTGTGTCTCCCCAAACCCTTCATTGTTCTCTGCAAGCCTTTTCTCTGATCGGTTTTGGTTCAAACAGACGGGGGTGGAGGGTGTCCTTCATGAGTCACACCGGCTAGATACTGCGCCCTGGTTCCCCAAAAACACAGATCTGACTGGTATCAACAATAAGGATGGCAAGTGAAGTCTTGTACAGCTGGAGAACGTTCATTCTTCATTCTTTTTTAATTAGACTCAGGAAACTTTTAATCAGTTTGGATCTCTGATTGGACTAATAGCACCATACAGCTGTGATTCACTGGCCACGTCCCGTCAGTGGGTGATTGACTGTATCAGCTGCCTTCTCTGTATACAAGGTGAGGAGACCATTAGCAGGTATAAGTAACTCTTCACCTTCTTTCACTGTTGTAATGTCCATTTTTCTGCCTGTCTAGTTCTTTCTGTCCTGTCTGTTGGTATTTAGATAACAGAATGGTGGCATCTTGTAAATACCTCATTAGAAGAGAAGATTATGATGTGTAAAGAGCCTAGCATACTTTTGGGAACTGTACAAATAATAAATGGTCTGCATACAGGTAGATAACTGCTAAATTCCTTAGGGCTTCTCTACACAGGGACAACTAAGGAAAGTTAATTCAAATGAAATAAAGGTGTAAATTTAAAGTGGCATTAAACACATGTGTGGATGCTCTGATTCTGAATTAAAATGGCCCTTATTAATTTTAGTGAATTACATGAATTAAACTAACCTGAAATAAGGCCCCTTTAATTCTAAATAAGTGTGTCCCCATAGGAGTTTAATGAAGTTTAACTAATGCATTTTGAAAATTAATTTGGATTAGCTTTCTTGACTATCTCCATGTAGACAAGCCCTTGGTACTAAACATTTTCATTCTCTTTACCCTGCCACTGACTGTATTGGAGGGGTTTCCTGGAATAATTCTTTAAACAAAAAGTTCTTCTAGCAGCCCTCTGTCATGAGCATTCAAAGCTACTGGAGTAAGTCTAGGCCATTTTCCCCTCTGTGAAAGAGTAGGATATTCTTTTCACCTAATGGTTAGATGTAAAGGGATAGAGCTTGGTTATCGTTTAAGGCCATTTCCAATTAGGGTGACCAGACAGCAAATGTGAAACATCGGAACAGGGGGTGGGGGGTAATAGGAGTCTATATAAGAAAAAGACCCCAAAATCGGGACTGGCCCTATAAAATCGGGACATCTGGTCACCCTATTGCCAATTATTATTAATCAGTCCTAAAAACAGTGTTGGTGATTCAGAAACAGAAGAAGGGACTCCAGTCTTTGAATGTACAACATAGAAATCCCAGCATTGTTTAGAAGTGACTGATGAGCCTAGGTTTCCTGCCGAAGGTTTTGTCCAGCCCCATCTCTTTTACAATGAGAGTTTGGTGGAGGGATTCACCTCTACATTGGAACCTCAGATCTACCTGCATGACTTGTACTTGACTATGAGATTAGATTTAAATACTGAGAACAGAGAGGCTACTGAAACCAGACACACCCAGAAAGCTGCTCCAAGCGGAATACAGTGCTTGTTCAATCCTGTATCATTCACAATAGCATACCACTACTGTTAACTTTCAGACATTTCGGGTGTAATTCCAACTCCATTACAGTCAACAGGAGTTTTGCCATTGACTTCGATGGAGCCAAGATTTTACACTATGCTGATAACAGCATAGCACATGGATCCTTCTGTATGAATATCCATGCAGTAGAGGTTCCGTTTCATTAATCGTTACAGTACTTTTTCTCCTTTTCTCCACTCCAGACCAGTCCAGGAACCTGGGGTCAGCGGCAGAGGACCTGAAATGTCTTCATGAAGCACTAACAGTTCCAGACCCTGAGGCTCTGTTTCAGGCATCTTCCAAAATGGCCAGGGTAACTGACTCAAAAAGCTTGTGTGGATGTTCTAGTGACGGGGCACCATTCATTTCACATTTAAGCTTTTATGATGCCTTTCCGTACTTGGAGTGAGCTGTGGGAGCGGGGCATTCATTGCTAGTAACCAGCAAGATGCTTTTCATAGATGTGTGCTATGAATGCCATGTAAAAACCAGATTCCACAGAATGCTGCACGCACATGAAAATATGCATGCAGCTGCGCACACATGTACCTATCCAGCCATCCATGAGAAAAAACTGTGTTAGTGGAACATCAAGCTGAGAAACCACCCAGTCTTCATTCTGTCACTTTGTGGGTTTGCCTTAGCCTATATTTGTGTGCATGCCTCTCTTTACTTCATTTTATAAGTTGTAAAAAGATGCAGTGTATATAAGAGAATACAAACGGGAAACTTACCTCCTGCATATCTAGTACAATGTTCATAGAATCATAGAATATCAGGGTTGGAAGGGACCTCAGGAGGTCATCTAGTCCAACCCTCTGCTCAAAGCAGGACCAATCCCAACTAAATCATCCCAGCCAGGGCTTTGTCAAGCCTGACCTTAAAAACCTCTAAGAAAGGAGATTCCACCACCTCCCTAGGTAACCCATTCCAGTGCTTCACCACCCTCCTAGTGAAAAAGTTTTTCCTAATATCCAACCTAAACGTCCCCAACTGCAACTTGAGACCATTACTACTTCTTCTGTCATCAGGTACCACTGAGAACAGTCTAGATCCATCCTCTTTGGAACCCCCCTCAGGTAGTTGAAAGCAGCTATCAGATCCCCCCCTCATTCTTCTCTTCTGCAGACTAAACAATCCCAGTTCCCTCAGCCTCTCCTCATAAGTCATGTGCTCCAGCCCCCTAATCATTTTTGTTGCCCTCCACTGGACTCTTTCCAATTTTTCCACATCCTTCTTGTAGTGTGGGGCCCAAAACTGGACACAGTACTCCAGATGAGGCCTCACCAATGTTGAATAGAGGGGAAGGATCACGTCCCTCGATCTGCTGGCAATGCCCCTACTTATACAGCCCAAAATGCCGTTAGCCTTCTTGGCAACAAGGGCACACTGCTGACTCATATCCAGCTTCTCATCCACTGTAACCCCTAGGTCCTTTTCTGCAGAACTGCTTCCTAGCCATTCGGTCCCTAGTCAGTAACAGTGCATGGGATTCTTCCGTCCTAAGTGCAGGACTCTGCACTTGTCCTTGTTGAACCTCATCAGGTTTCTTTTGGCCCAATCCTCTAATTTGTCTAGGTCCCTCTGTATCCTATCCCTACCCTCCAGCGTATCTACCACTCCTCCCAGTTTAGTGTCATCTGCAAACTTGCTGAGAGTGCAGTCCACGCCATCCTCCACATCATTAATGAAGATATTGAACAAAACCAGCCCCAGGACCGACCCCTGGGGCACTCTGCTTGAAACCGGCTGCCAACTAGACATGGAGCCATTGATCACTACCTGTTGAGCCCGACAATCTAGCCAGCTTTCTATCCACCTTATAGTCCATTCATCCAGCCCATACTTCTTTAACTTGGTGGCAAGAATACTGTGGGAGACCGTATCAAAAGCTTTGCTAAAGTCAAGGAATAACACATCCACTGCTTTCCCCTCATCCACAGAGTCAGTTATCTCCTCATAGAAGGCACTTAGGTTAGTCAGGCACGACTTCCCCTTGGTGAATCCATGCTGACTGTTCCTGATCACTTTCCTCTCCTCTAAGTGCTTCAGAATTGATGCCTTGAGGACCTGCTCCATGATTTTTCCAGGGACTGAAGTGAGGCTGACTGGCCTGTAGTTCCCTGGATCCTCCTTCTTCCCTTTTTTAAAGATGGGCACTACATTAGCCTTTTTCCAGTCATTTGAGACCTCCCCCGATCGCCATGAATTTTCAAAGATAATGGCCAATGGCTCTGCAATCACATCCGCCAACTCCTTTAGCACCCTCGGATGCAGCGCATCCGGCCACATGGACTTGTGCTCGTCCAGTTTTTCTAAATAGTCCTGAACCACTTCTTTCTCCACAGAAGGCTGGTCACCTTCTCCCCATACTGTGCTGCCCTGTGCAGCAGTCTGGGAGCTGACCTTGTTCGTGAAGACAGAGGCAAAAAAATCATTGAGTACATTAGCTTTTTCCACATCCTCTGTCACTAGGTTGCCTCCCTCATTCAGTAAGGGGCCCACACTTTCCTTGACTTTCTTCTTGTTGCTAACATACCTGAAGAAACCCTTCTTGTTACTCTTAACATCTCTTGCTAGCTGCAACTCCAAGCGTGATTTGGCCTTCCTGATTTCACTCCTTCATGCCCGAGCAATATTTTTATACTCCTCCCTGGTCATTTGTCCAATCTTCCACTTCTTATAAGCTTCTTTTTTGTGTTTAAGGTCAGCAAGGATCTCACTGTTAAGCCAAGCTGGTCGCCTGCCATATTTGCTATTCTTTCTGCACATCGGGATGGTTTGTTCCTGCAACCTCAATAAGGATTCTTTAAAATACAGCCAGCTCTCCTGGACTCCTTTCCCCCTCATGTTATTCTCCCAAGGGATCCTGCCCATCAGTTCCCTGAGGGAGTCAAAGTCTGCTTTTCTGAAGTCCAGGGTCCGTATTCTGCTGCTCTCCTTTCTTCCTTGTGTCAGGATCCTGAACTCGACCAGCTCATGGTCACTGCCTCCCAGGTTCCCATCCACTTTTGCTTCCCCTACTAATTCTTCCCGGTTTGTGAGCAGCAGGTCTAGAAGAGCTCTGCCCCTAGTTGGTTCCTCCAGCACTTGCACCAGGAAATTGTCCCCTACACTTTCCAAAAACTTCCTGGATTGTCTGTGCACCGCTGTATTGCTCTCCCAGCAGATATCAGGGTGATTGAAGTCTCCCATGAGAACCAGGGCCTGCGATCTAGTAACTTCTGCTAGTTGCCGGAAGAAAGCCTCGTCCACCTCATCCCCCTGGTCTGGTGGTCTATAGCAGACTCCCACCACAACATCACCCTTGTTGCTCACACTTCTAAACTTAATCCAGAGACTCTCAAGTTTTTCTGCAGTTTCATACCAGAGCTCTGAGCAGTCATACTCCTCTCTTGCATACAATGCAACTCCCCCACCTTTTCTGCCCTGCCTGTCCTTCCTGAACAGTTTATATCCATCCATGACAGTGCTCCAGTCATGTGAGTTATCCCACCAAGTCTCTGTTATTCCAATCACATCATAGTTCCTTGACTGTGCCAGGACTTCCAGTTCTCCCTGCTTGTTTCCCAGGCTTCTTGCATTTGTGTATAGGCACTTAAGATAACTCGCTGATTGTCCCGCTTTCTCAGTATGAAGCAGGAGTCCTCCCCACTTGCACTCTCCTGCTCGTGTTTCCTCCCGGTATCCCATTTCCCCACTTACCGCAGGGCTTTGGTCTCCTTCTCCCGGTGAACCTAGTTTAAAGCCCTCCTCACTAGGTTAGCCAGCCTGCTTGCGAAGATGCTCTTCCCTCTCTTCGTTAGGTGGAGCCCGTCTCTGCCTAGCACTCCTCCTTCTTGGAACACCATCCCGTGGTCGAAGAATCCAAAGCCTTCTGTCCGACACCACCTGCGTAGCCATTCGTTGACTTTCACAATTCGATGGTCTCTACCCAGGCCTTTTCCCTGCACAGGGAGGATGGACGAGAACACCAATTGCACTTCAAACTCCTTTATCCTTCTTCCCAGAGCCACGTAGTCTGCAGTGATCCACTCAAGGTCATTCTTGGCAGTATCATTGGTGCCCACGTGGAGAAGCAGGAAGGGGTAGCGATCCGAGGGCTTGATGAGTCTCGGCAGTCTCTCTGTCACATCGGGAATCCTAGCTCCTGGCAAGCAGCAGACCTCTCAGTTTTCTCGGTCGGGGCGGCAGATAGATGACTCAGTCCCCCTGAGGAGGGAGTCCCCAACCACCAACACCCTCCTCCTTCTCTTGGGAGCGGTGGTCGTGGAACCCCCATCCCTAGGACAGTGCATCTCATGCCTTCCAATCGGTGGAGTCTCCGTCTGCTCCCTTCCCTCAACTGTATCATCTACTCCACTCTCCACATTAGTACCTCTGGAGAGAACATGGAAACGGTTGCTCACCTGTATCTCCATTGCTGGTACATGGACGTTCCTCTTTCTTCTTCTGGAGGTCACATGCTGCCAATTTTCTTCACCATCCCTCAGTCCCCTCTGCGCAACCTGCTCCGATTCTTCAGAACGTTGTGCCTGTAGAAGCATATCCTGACGTCTGTCCAGGAAATCTTCATTTTCTCGTATGCAACGCGGGGTTGATACTTGTTTCTCCACACCTCGAACCTTCTCTTCCAATATGGAGACCAGCTTGCACTTTCTACAGACAACGTCGCTTCTGTCCTGTGGAAGAAAATGTTGTGCTAACTGTGCAATAGAGGCTTTGTCTCTAACCTGATATCATTAGTGTAGAATACAAAAATGTTGTATATAGACTAGAGAGAGAATTGTAATCACAAATGGCTTGCTAGACATAAGGCTAATTAACAATTTGCTGATGCATATATCTTTCCATAGAGATATTAGGCCTCCATTTTTAAAAGTGCTGGAGCCAAACATCATTGCAGTCTCTCCTGTTTTTGATTTGTTCCCAGGTTATTAGTAAGTACTTTCCCTCAGAACAGGCCACAGACTTTATTAATGCCACATTGGATGGTATGCTGTCTGCCAGCCCCACCTGTGCCACAGCAGCTGGACTGTGGATGAAGATCATCCTGAAGGAGTGTGGAGATGCCATGCTGGACCAGGTAAAACGGGAAACTGGAGAGGTTTTCTGCCTAAACTCTAGGCTTTTAGAGCTTTGCCCTCATGTGTAATGAACAAAAATCTTGCTGTTTCTCCCCCTCGGACATAGTCGATTCCATCTCTGTTCCTACCCTAAGATAGGCAATGGCAGAATCAATCGCAGTAGACAGAGATAATCCAAGGGAAAAGGAAGATGGTGGGTTATTTATTTGTCTAGCTTGTTGCCACAGTATTCAGCCAAGAAAGGCTTGAAAAAACAGACTCTGGGGAAAATACAACAAGACAGAATGACTGGCACTTGGAATCATCCAGTTCTTAGGAGGCCTATGGCTAAGGGCTACCTGGATAAAAATAGCACTGTGGTCATTCCCAGTCAGTCTGGAGCCTGGGCTCTGAGACTCACCCTCTTGCCAGGTTTCAGAGCCTGGGCTCCAGCCCGAGCAGGAACAGCTACACTTTTACACTGCTGTGGGATTTTTTTGCTGTGTAGACGCACCCTTTAAGAATAGGAGGGAGGGAGAAAACTATAGTGTCTTTAGGATCCACTATTTATATGCCTTATTCTGGAGCCCAGTGCGTTAGGGCTAGATGAAAGGAGCACTCCACAAATCTTCTAACAAGGCTGGTGAAAGGTCTCAGGACAGGGAACCCTCGCAGCAGAACTGCCATGTTTGCACAGTGTTTTGAAGATGTGAAGGGCTTGGAATGACTATGAGAGGTCGTCATCTGTTCATAGTCCCAGGCATTTGCACACTGTGTTTAAAGCACTTGCATATTTTGTGCTTGTGGTTGTTTATGAACTCCGCATTCTTCGACGCAAATGGTCGGATTTGGCTGCTTAAATCACACCTGCAAAATGTGGGCAAGCAAAGCCTTCTTTTGTGCATGCGAACTGGTTTATTTAATGCATAGCTGGGCACCACCACGTTAAATTACCTGGTATGTATATGTGTGTGTCAGTGTTAATTTTTACAGCCAAGTGTGGGCAATTTTTATGGGTTAAAGTTACGCAGACATATTTGAACATTTGTTTCTTGAAGTGAGGAATTTCTAAAAAAGCAGCAAATGGCTAAATAAAGGTTTTTATTCTGTAGAATGAATGGATAGAAAGAAAGAGACATTTCTTTCTGGTTTTGTTCCTTCCAGGTGCCAGATATCGTGAATAAAATATATAGCTGCATGCCTAATATCCAGGAGGGCAGCTTGAGGCAGTTCCTGGTGGAGGCAGTGTGCAGTCTCGCTCAACATCACGTAGAGGCAGTGATCTCCAGCCTCCTCACAAAACATCTGCCGATGGACAGGTATATACCGCTACCTATTGCATTCCTCTTGGTAAAACATGGATCCCACAGCTTTACTGGGAGATGTAGGGCTTTCTTTAAGCAGCAGAGAGTTTGGGATAATTCCTAAAGTTTAATAGCCTGGGTCTTTCTGCAGGAAGGTCCAAGAACATGTTAAGGTGGGGTGCGGAGAGAAATTAAGTGTCATTCTGTTTCCATTAATTAATAGCTGCTTTGACATCCTAAAGACCTATCTTTACTGGTATAACTGGAGTATATTGTTGGAAACATCTACCTCTCTAGACACCTGAATTGACCTGACTCTGGAAATTAGCAGTGGCTGTTGGTTTCCTGATAGCATGATAGCTTCAAGTCCAAATCCCTGGCTAATTACAAAGAATAGGGCCAATATTGTCATCAGACCTCCGCTTGGTATCAGTGAGGGTGTGGCTGCTAGAATAGAGTTGCTGTCCTGGGTACTTAAAACTGGACTGGAAGCAGATCCATCATTTCATTTAAAGATCCCTAACTGAGTTATCAGTTATCAGTGCTGGAATCTAAGACCATAAGAATGGCCATACTGGATCAGACCAAAGGTCCATCTAGCCCAGTATCCTGTCTTCCGACAGTGGCCAGTGCCACATGCCCCAGAGGGAATGAACAGAACAGGTAAATGTCAAGTGATCCATCCCCTGTTGCCCAGTCCCAGCTTCTGGCAAACAGAGGATAGGGACACCCTTTGTGAAGGGGACATAGGATGGCCATGAATATTCGTTCTCATAGTTGTATATCCAGTTAGTAGGAATATGGCTTTTCTTTCATCAACTTGCCTTCCAAACCCCAGATCTTTGGAGCCACATGTTCATGATTCCATATTTACTGGGAAGAGGGAAAGCAGGAACTGAGGTTGGCGCTCTGTGTCCTGTCCTTCTGCAGTCTAGTATTAATGGTGAGGCTGCAGTACGACTAGGTCACTTAACCTAGTTCTGTAACTGGAAACTCAATATTTAAACACGAGGAGCGTTAAAGGAGGACAGTACTCCTAACTTTCTCATCATTGGCAAGGAAAAAATTTGGTCTTTACTTAAATATGACGCATTCAGTCTGAGCCACAAAAGTGTCCAGGGGTCACATGTAACTTCTGTTAAATTGCAGTTACACCACTGAGCTGTGGCGATTTCTGGGGGGAGACCCCTTGCTTGCCACTCAAGTCCTACAGGTCCTGAAAGACAAGATAAAGACTCCAACAAGCCAAGAAGACAGCCTCACCTCAGAGACTGAAATCGACAGGCATTTTGCAGCTGCTGAACCTCTCTCAGTAAGTTAGATGACAGACACGTCTTTCAGGCTTTCCTCTGCCCTGTGACAATCCTGCTGATGGAAAGCTAGAAGCGTGGTATAATATTGCTGTGTGGGCACTTCTCCTCTGATGTACTATTTCCCTCAGTCCAGCTCTGCTGTCTGTGGAACAAATACGGCAGTTTTAGAGTATGTGGCTGATTTACTTAATAACATCTGGCAATTAGAAAGTCTTTGAACCAGGTTTCTCACAGTGCTTTGCAAATATTCCTTAGGACTCACAACATGCCTTGGTAGGTCATACACATCTGTACAGATGTGGGAAACTGAGCCATGAGTTAAGCGAGTTGCTCGCAGTCATTCAAGTTACTGGCAGAAGTGAGAATTTCGTACAACAGATCTCAGAAGGGGAGAGAGGGTGTGATGGTGTTGGGAAGAGCTCTCATTTTTTACCATTCTCTCCTTTCAGGCAACATGTGCCATCTTTGAGGTGGTGTCAGCACTGGAGTCGAGCAAAGCTGTGCAGGAGCTGCTCCCAGAGTTGTTTCCTATTCTCCTGCAGCAGATCAGCCGAACCCTAGGACAAGAGATGCCTTTGCCCAGGATAAGCAGCCGGAGGCAATTCCGAAAAGGCCTACAACATACTAAGGGCAACCCTTGCCGGTAATTAGAAGGAAGGGAGAGAAACAAAGAGAATTCCAATAGAGTTGTGTGACACTCCTTAGGAGTTCCCAGGGTTACGAGGCACCTTACCATCGCCTGCCCTTAGAGTGAGGAAGTCTTGTCTGTGTCTGCTGTGGGTCAGTTCCCTGAAACGACCAGGCTCTGGCAAAACAAACAGTGCCATCCAGGCCTCCTCAGACTCTTTGTACAGGTTAGTGATAGGCACACACCAACCCCCGAGTCTTCTGACCGTTCCGTATAGTGTCCAGACCTTTATCCACTGAACACCCACAGAATTACCAGGCCTGCTGTTCCTAATGGAACAGTACACACCAGTTTATTACTTATACTTTGGACTCTATACTTTATACGTTATTACTTATACTCTATACAGCAAAACACACAGCACTTAGGTATATTTATAGTGAAAACAAGAACAGAGATGATCAAAGAACAGAGATTCCAGTGATAGTGAGTAAGAATGCGAGCAAAAAATGGTTACATGTAAAATGAAATCATAACATGCTCCTAGAGACTAAACTTAACCAACAGGTTAACCTCCTGTCTAAAGATGTTTCTCACCCAAAGTTCTCAACCAAGCCTGCTAGCAACCCCACTGTCCATCTCGCTGTCCATCGACTTCCTAAGTGAAAGGTGCCAGGGTGTCTTCTTTGTCCCCCAAATATACTAGAGCAAACCTTTGATGTGTACCCCAAAATTGGGTCCCCACCCCGTCTACTTCCTGTTACTTTTCTTTCTTTGAAGTTCTCACAGTCCTTCTGAACTGAGTGTGAACCCTACATGCTTAATTTACAGGTAAACAAACAGATGGATAAACATTTCTTGCCTGAAAGAAAACCATTTTTTCACTTTTCCTGGTGACGAGTCCCTAGACACAGATCATAAGAATGTAATTTTCAATGCATATACATGACTCTTTACACCGCATCTGTACATGTGTTTCACAATGATATTGGTGACATGGGCTTTTATTTGAGAATCATATGGCAATCTTTTAGTGAACTAGAATTAACATACCAGACCCCTCGGCACCCACTCTGTGCCCCTCGCCAGTTAACACTAAGAGATTCCTGAGTCATCAGTTGACTTCAGCTCTGGTAGCCCATTAATGTACTTTTCCCACCAATCTCACAACATTATTAGTTTCTATTATTGTTGTGTTTCTTTATTCCGTGCCAACAAGGTGCTCAAATTACAGACTTCATGGTTTTATCATGTCTCTGACTTTTCCTAGGAAACCAGGATCTAAACTCTATTCACGGATGGGCAGCGGGTATAAAATAAACATAGTGAAGTACTACTTCACACAACACACGGTCAACCTGTGGAACTCATTGCCAAGGGATGTTGTGAAGGCCAAAAGTATAACTGGGTTAAAAAAAGAATTAGATAAGTTCATGGAGGACAGGTCCATCAATGGCTATTAGGCAAGATGATCAGGGATGCAACCCCATGCTCTGGGTGTCCCTAGGCCTCTGTCCGCCAGAAGCTGAGACTGGACAACAGGGATTGGATCACTTCATGATTGCCCTGTTCTGTTCATTCCTTCTGAAGAAGCTGGGATTGACCATGGTTGGAAGACAGTATACTGGACTAGATGGACCATTGGACTGACCCAGTAAGGCTGGTCTTATGTAGTGGCCACAGTCAGTCAGGTTTTCAAGCATGGGTGCCTAAGTTTTGTCCACAAAACTTGAATTTGTTCACACGGATGGGTACCTAGCTAGGTGATTGCTGGCGCTGCAGATACAAGTGTATATTCTGCTCATGCTGTTGGCCCATGTGCAGGCCCATTTTAGGTACCTATATGTGAGGGGTGGTATGCTCTGCCCCGGCCTCTTCCATGAACACAGACTGCGCTTAGTACCTCCAAAGTGTTCTCGGGATGCCTGCTCCTGAGATCCTGGTGATAAGGGCTCTGATGACTGTTTGACCCCAATGGATGATCTTAAGTCACCTTTACTCTTGACCTTTGTTTTCTTTCTCCTCCCTCTTGTCTCTCAGGGGACTTCTCCATCCTCACCTTCTCTGTGGCTTGTACTTTCGTGTCTAGGTTCCTCCACCCCCTTTACATACATGTCCTCTTTACCTGGCCCTGAACGTTTTATTTCCACCCTCCTGGGCCTCCATAGATGCCTTGGTGTCCCTGTTAGAAAGGGATCCCAGTCCATGCCCAGTAGAAGGCACTGGGGCAATCCATCCACTACCCCTACATGTTTCTGCCTAAACTTCCCCTTGATTTCCAGAGTCACCTCTGCTATTGGACAGTATTTAGTGTCCCCATGTACATAGTCAGTTTTGATCCTACCTCTGGGAAGTATCCAGTGGGGTTTCACTAACTCCTGCCCGATTAACAAACAGGATGAAGCTGTGTCCATTAGTCCCTTTGATGGCTCCTCCCTACCCATACCGATATGGTAGGTACTTTCTTTTTTCTTCCCTGCCTGGGAGTCTTGTCCCAGCCACAAAACTGTGCAAACCCACAGTCCATTTTAGGACAGTCTCTTTTTAGATGTCCTTCATGTCCATGTCGGTAGCACACTGTAGGCCAAGCTCCCACTACAGTTCTTTGAGGCGCCTCCCTCTTCTTCTTGCTGCCCTTCCCAGCTGGAGGCACTCTGGTCCTTCTCAAATCTAGTCCCTTAAACCACTGATTCACTCTGGGAATGTCCGCCTCTGCAAATTCCTCTGTAACTTTAACTGTGGGGTCCAGATTAACTGGCTGGCGCCACGTAACCCATGCTCGGGTATGCTCAGGGAGACTCTGAAGAAACTTCCAGAATCATGCAGTCCATGATCTCCCCCACAGTTTGAGTATCTGGCCTTACCAGTGAGTGGCCCAATCTTTTAATTTCTGTCCAAATGCACAGAGGCATAATCCCTCAATCCATCTTTCAACTCTCCATTTCTGGCAGTAGTTTTCTGTGGACAGGCCCCACCTAATCCAGCATGGCTGCCTTAATCATGTCATAATCTCTTGCCCGCTAATCACTAAGAGCCATATATGTGCTTCCCCAGTTAAATAGGATGTCAGTCGAAGGCCCCACATTGTTCTATCCCTATGAGGTCTCACTGCTGCTCCTTTAAGAGTAACCAAAAACACATCAGGGTTGTTCGCAGGTCCCATTTTACAGAGTCTGATCTCCTGTGCCTGGTTTCCATTTCCTGTCACAGGACTGGCCAAACTTTGGAGGAGTTGTTGCCAGACCTGGGCTTGCTCCTGTATAAATTCCTGAAGGCTCTTTTGCTGTTAAACCTACCAGGCAAGCAAAGCCTGTTTTTCTGCATGGTGGGATTGTTGGAAGGTCTATAGGGTCTTCTACACCAGCAGTTCTCAACTTGGCCGGTTTTAGGGGGTTTGCCAAGCAGGGCTGGCATTAGACTAGCTGGGGCTCAGGGAAGAAAGCTGAAGCTCTGAGCCCGGCCACGCTGGAGCCCTGAGGCCCAGCACCTGCACTAAAGCCCTGAGCCCCTGCACCCTGTGGAGTTAAAATCCGGAGCCAGGAGCCCCAAACTCTGATGCCTGGCAGGGCAGAGGCCTGGAACTGGGCCATGGAGTATTTGTAGCATGTTGAGGGTGGGGGGAGGCTCAGAAACAGAAAGGCTGAGAACCCTTGTCCTACACTTCTCTTTGCTGCTTCACCACCCATTTCAGTGTTCCCTCCATCACCCAGACTGCCAAACCTCTACACTGGCTTCTCCAGCAGGCTCTCCATTTGCATAGATAACAGGGAAATCCCTGATGAGCCCCCAGCTGTGACAGAGAGGGGTGTTGCACCCCCACATCTTCCACAAACACAGACCGCGTTGAGACTTTCTTGCTTGTAAACACCAACATACAGTCTATTTAATCCCCCTACCAATACATAGCACCTTTCTATTTAAGTATCAAAGGGGTAGCTGTGTTAGTCTGGATCTGTAAAAGCAGCAAGGAGTCCTGTGGCACCTTATAGACTAACAGACGTATAGGAGCATGAGCTTTCATGGGTGAACACCCACTTCTTCGGACGCATCCTATACGTCTGTTAGTCTATAAGGTGCCACAGGACTCCTTGCCACCTTTATATTGTATCTCAACTTTCTAAACTCTTCTCCAAAAGTGGGGGGTAAGGTGTTTCCACTCAGAGACCTCACTTTGTCAGGCTCTCCTAGCTTTTTGTCTTTCAGTTTCTCCTAGCATGACCAGACAGCAAGTGTGAAAAATCAGGACAGGGGGTGGGGGGAAATAGGCACCTGTATAAGATAAAGCCCCAAATATCGGGACATCTGGTCACCCAAGTTTCTTTCTCTGTCTGTTCCCCTCAAAGAGCTCCTGCCCATGTCCTTTATACAGTTTCCCTGTTAATGGAATGATTGGTTCCTTGACTCACTAGCCCCAATCTGACCTCGTAATCAGGTACACCTCTGTCCAATTAGGCCTTCTGTGAGGAACCAAATTAGTACTAATAGTGACCAGAGTGCTGATTCAAGTGCAAACCCTCAGCTCTCTGTCACATCATATCTGGAGATATGACCCCAAAATGTCCATTAGTGATCACCACACTCTATGCCCCCACTGTTTGGGTCCTGATCATGTATCTTTTCCATATCATTGTACTCTGCTAGTGCCCATACTCCTTGCAGAAAGGGAAAAATGACTGCAAAATTTTGTCCCTAGCAAAACTAGTCATATGAGATGTATGAGACTGAAACTTACCTCCCGGCATCAAGTCCTTCCAGGGACACTGGTGTCCAGGATATTGCCAATGGATGAACTGTCGATGAACAGCAGACCTGACAAGTAACCGGGGCTTCCTCGCTCTGTTCAGGCTGCACCTTCCTACTGATTGCTGCAGTTCTGTGCCTCTCTTTCCCCAGGCTTTCTGTCCAAGCATTAGAGACTGTGCTTTTCAAAGCTGGGAATGAGAGAGTGGTGAGAGCGCTCAGGAAGCAGAGAACATGGATTCTGCTTGAAAACCCCAAGACTCACCATGAGGGAGTGTGTCTGCTGGTGAGGTAAGAGATCTAGGAGGCATCATTTTATCCTTGGGAATCAGTAGCAAATAGAGTGGCTGAGAGGGAACCTCCAGTTTATAGCTTTGTGGGGGGTGCCCTGGGTGGAAACACACAGCTCCCATTCATAGATATCAGTGCTGTATGCTCAGAGCAGATGAGTTTTTTGAAGTGTGCAGTCTACCCCATAAGCGGTTTATTTTGTCTTCCAGTGTTCTGCTAAGAGCTGAACTAATAACACCTGAGATCTTACAGAGCCTCCTCCTCTGGGTGAATTCCCCAACAGAAAACCTCCGAGTCACCAGCACAGCTTTCCTTGCCCAGGTAGGACACAGGGTTCTGAAGAGCAGTTTCACCATTAGACTGTTGTCTCATGTTTGCCTTTCTTTCGGGAGTTGTACAGTTCAGTTCATAGGAGTAATTGTCATTTTAGATAGTAGAATGGGTCCTCCTTTATATGGAAACCTCACAAGGAATTTCATTACACCTTTCTGAGTCATTCTCTCTCTGATATTTTTATTGCTCTCATTGCCTATGCTAGCTACACAACCACTGGTGCGGGCTGAGATACAGACAGAGTTTGAATTCCTGGACCTCTTCTGCCAAGTCCTAGTGCTGATACTAACCAACAGCTCCTGATTTTGGTTTAGCTCAGCAGATCTTCTGAATGAACCTAGTGTCCTAATACTATAAAACAAGCAACATACAAATACATTCACATCTATCTTAGGTTCTCATTACTGTAGTATCTGAGTACCTCAAAACTCTTTAATGTATGTATCCCCACGACACTCCTGCGAGGTAGGGAAGCACAATGATTCCTATTTTACAGGCAGGGAGCTGATGCACAGAAGGGCTAAGTGACTTGCCCAGGGTCTTTGAGAGAGCAGGAAATTGAACCTGGGTCTCCTAAGTCCTGGGCTGGTGTGATAACAGCTGGACCATCCACCCTTTCCACAGCCTTCCTCTAACATCGGCATCATATTTCCCACTTATGCTAAGCAACTATCTTAGGGGCTCATCTGGTTCTAAGAAAAACAATCGATTTGTGCCTGTGATGGGCTGTACCTGGCCTTTGAGGCTCCTTACAAGAGGCCCCGTGGTCCTACTACACCCTGCCCCAGGAAAACAGTCACAAATCTGGGTCTGACTAGAGAGGACTCATGAAAGCAGCCAATCAGAGCCCATCAGACTCAGCTAAAAGGAGCTGCAGGGCCTTAGCAGGTCAGTTCCTGGCAGGACCTGGAGGGGCAAGAAAGGGTGCTGCTCTCTGGCCACAGAAATTCAGGGGATAGCCAGAGTTTGATTCTGGCAGCATTTGCTTAAGCTGGATTTGCAGGAAGAGGGTCCCTAAGAACTTTAACCCGGAGGTGAGGGTGAAGCTAAAAGTGGCCGGTAGGAAGAAGCAAAAATGAACTGAAATCAAGCAGTGCCTAGCTACTGTTTCCAGGGTCCATGGTTTGGAACCCAGAGTTATGGGCAGACCCTGGTTCCCCTACCAACTACAGTGGCATAAGCCCCACGGAGGGGACAATGCTTATGGAGAGCTTGAACAAAGGGCAGAATTTCAAGGACCCAGAGTTGGGGCTGGAGACCCTAGTGAGGGGAATGGGACTGTTCTTGACTATCCCAGAAGGGGTTCATTTGGACTTTGGGACGCAGCCAGAGGCCTGAGCCACAGAAGACTCACTGAGGTTGGCTGGCAAGGTGCGCCAGGGGTGAGAAAAGGACTGTGGTACCAGACCCAGCCACTAAGAGGCTCTCAAGAGGTGAGTGGATCCCTATTATAGTGCCCAAAAGGAAAGCTCCATGTTTTAAGACATTTCTCATTTGTGTGGAATGATAAAGTTACAGTGTCTTATGTGCCAAGTATCAGAGGGGTAGCCATATTAGTCTAGGGTGACCAGACAGCAAATGTGAAAAATCGGGACAGGGGTGGGGGGTAATAGGTGCCTATATAAGAAAAAGACCCAAAAATCGGGACTGTCCCTATAAAATCGGGACATCTGGGCACCCTGTATTAGTCTGTATCCACAAGACTGTGGCTGTAGGAGGACTCCTTGTTGTTTTTAGTGTATTCCATGTCTGCTCAAATTATATTCCCAACCTTACTGATCATATTGGGGCTAATGGACATGTTGATTTTATTTCAGCTAATGAGGGATCCCATGCTCAGGGAGAAGAAGTTCCTTAAGTCTGTCTTGAGGATCTTGGAAGCAAGGTCACACGATAGGAACAGCATTGTCCGCCAGATGGCTGTGAGAGGCCTGGGAAATGTAGTCTATGGGGCACCTGAGAAGGTAAGAGAGATTACTGAATAGAATGCAGCATAACTAGAGAAACCAAGAGAGAGAGTTGTTCAGAGTTTACAGAGGCTGCACAAAATGCACTAGGCCAAATTCTGCTCTCTCATATACCCTAGTAACCTCTTTGCAGTAAATATAGAGCAAGCTGGATCCTTTGGTAAGCTGGGCATAAGTCAACCATGGGCACTTTAATATGACCATATGTAAATGTATACATCTGGGAACAAAAAATGCAGGCCATACTTACAGGATCAGAGACTCTATCTCAGGAAGCAATGATGCTGAAAAAAACTTGAGTCATGGCAGATAATCAGTTGAACATAAGCTCCCAATACAAAGTTGTGGCCAAAAGGGCTGAAATGATCCTTGGAGGTATAAACAGAGGAATCTTGAAGAAGAGTAAAGAAGTTATTTTCCCTCTGAATATGGCACTCATGTGAGCACTGCTGGAATACTGTGTCCAGATCAGGTATCCACAATTCAAGAAGGATGCTGATAAATTAGAGAGGATTCAGAGAAGAGTCTCAAGAATTATCAAAGGATTGGACAATATACCTTTAGTGATAGACTCAAGGAGCTCAATCTATTTAGCTTTACAAAGAGGAGTGACTTGAGGACAGTCTAACTACTCACATGGGGAATAAATTTTGATAATGGGTTCTTCACATTAGCAAACAAAGGTATAACAAGATTCAATGGGGAAAAATGAAGCTAGGCTAATTCAGACTGGAAATAAGGCATACATTTTTAATGGTAATTTTAATTAACCATTGGAACAATTTACCAAAGGTTGTGGTGGATTCTCTGTCACTAGCAATTTTAAAATCAAGATTGGATGTTTTTCTAAAAGATGCACTCTAGTTCAAACAGAGACTATTTCGGGGAAGTTCTATGTTATGCAGGAGGTCAGACCGGATAATCACAATGGTCCCTTTTGGCCTTGGAATCTAAGTAACTAGGAATCTAATAATAGGATTACACAGGTGTATTATGGCACCAAGTTGGGCTCATTGTAGCTAGCACCTGGTCTGAAATATAGCTATAGGTCTCTGGGGGGGAGACGGGGTTGATGAAATTCCCACAGCTTCATAACTGCTAAAGAAAACTTATTAGAAGTGTGATCAGTGATAAGTGTTTTTTAATGTCATATGTTTGTACAGGTGAAAAAGTACAAGAAGTTTCTTCTGGACATACTGATCGGGGCCTTACGTGACATTTTCAGTTCGGAAGTCATTGGCGAGAGCATGAAAGCACTGGCCAAAGTCCTGAAGGAGCTGAAAGAGAAGGACATAGGTTCTTCCTTCAAAGACCTCACCCAACAGATCCGGACTTACTTTGACGATGTATGTGAACAGATCTCTCCAACCCCAGTTCAACCGATCTTGATTAGACTCCATTTACAATGCGTGATGTGGACTCCCTGGGCATTGCTCATGTCGGAGTGAAGAGATTTTAGGCCCCAGGGAAGAGAGGTGTTTTACGGAGGAGGAGAACATTAGGAGGATGGGGATGACATCCCTGCTCCCACAGTCTCACCCTTCTATTCTTCTTTATTGCCACTGAGAACCCCAAAGAAAGTCTGAATACTAGATTAGGTAGCTAGATAACCATGAAATGGGGGTTACAGAGTACAATAGAGAGTGTTGGGCCTGTTCTATACCATTTTTATGTGAGAGGGTTGGAATGATCATTCTGTTTTGCACAGAATTTAGAGATTTCAAATTTGGGTTTTGTTCCTATTTGTGGGAACCCCTCTCCCCAAAGTTCAAAACTATTTGTGAAACAGAATTACTATTCTCAACCTAGCTCTATTGGAAGCGTTGGCCCAGGGCAGTCTGCTCTCAGACTATCCTGGTGCTGGGAACCCAGGAAACTCTGGGAGCTAGAGGTGCCAGGGAGTTGCAAATTTGAGAGCCAGGACTCCCAGGGTCCCAGAAGCTGGGGGCCTGGAAGCCCACGATCCCAATCAGCCTGCTAGATTGGCTGCTACAGAGCTGGATGGGTGCACTGGAAAGACACCAGGCAAGTTTCTAAGGACCCCTACCTGGCTTCCGGAGGAATTTCATCAAAACTGAACTGTCTCTAAAATATTTTGACGAATCAGCAAATTCGAACAAAAAATTGGTTAATTACCGTTTTTCTGACTAGCTGTAGTTGGAATCACTCTACTTTAGCGTAGAAGAGATGGCTGTGCAAAGTGCATGATGTGATTGTCTCTTAGTTACTAACTTGCGGCGCTTTCTTGGCTGTAGGAGGATGATGCTCTTCGCTCAATGGCCTTTGTGCTATTTGGCATCCTGGCCCGGCTGACAAAGAAAAAATGGAAAACCTATTTCGCCGACCAGGTTAAAAAGAGCTGGGTCACACTTCTGCTGCACCTGCAAGACCCAAACCCTGAGATTTCAATGGTAAGACCGACAGTGACTTATTTACTAAGCAAAAGGAATCTTCCTCCCAATGCCGGGGGAGCTCTGCTATTCCTGCCTGCTGTGGAGGCCCAAATTCTCCCCTCAGTTCATTGCCCTCCTGCTGAGTCAGTTCCAGCCAGGTTGGTCCATGGCTGCCTCACCAGAATCCAGGAGAGGTCATGGGTCTGACCCCGACAGGTCTCTGTTCCTGTCTGTCTCTGCACCCCAGGCCCCTGCCTCCCCAGAACAGAGAGACCACACCTATGCCTGGTGCAGCAGCTTTCATCGGTATATCTGTTCCCAAAAGACATTGATGCTACCTCCAGGTTTCAGTTGAAGCTCTCCCGTCTATTAGTCATTCCTGCATGTTTTCTGCCAATTATATCCAGATGAATCCCTTTTTTTGATCCTGGAATAGATGAGCAGTCACGCAGATGAGTTCCCTTTGAATGAACATAGCACTCGGTAGGGAACAATCCAATGGTGTGACACTCTTTTTCAGGAATGCAGAGCTACGTTTCACCTTTGTTTCCCATTTTTGGGACTGAAGAGACTCCAAAGTGCAATTAATGAGCACCTTGGTGGCACAGCCGAGCTGAAGCCTGAAGAGCTCCAGGTGGACATTTGCAGACACCTTGTGAGTGAGCTGTTGAACTGTCTGAGATTATTGACTGGAGTGGTGGTGTAGAGGTGGGGATGTGTGATGGATAATGTAAATAACTGTAAGAGTGGGATATATGACTGAGGGTGATGGGAAATGTAAATCTGCCACAGATTCCCATTGTTCCCACTTCTACCCAGCCACCTGTTCTCTATCTTATTTACCTGTGGTTCGTAAAAGCATGTGCTGGCAGTCAAAGGGCACTTCTAGCCAGAGAGAGCTCATGTGTCCCTGATTCCCTCTAGGCCAAAGAGAATGCAGAGCTGCTGGAGAACTTATACAAAAACACCACCATGTACTTCCATAGCAGCTGGGAAGAGATCCGGGCAGCTGCAGCCAACTTAGCTGGTGAGAGATGATGCCCAGTGTCCCTTTTGGTATTTCCATTGAGAGAGACAGAAACAATCCCACTGTGCAGCGCTGAGCTGCCATTAATCTCTCTGTGCCTCAGCTTCCCATCCGTAGATGGAGATGTTAATATCCCTACCTCCCCAGTGTGGTGGATTAGTTGCTATCAGTGCTTCGGGATCATTGCAGGGAAAGCACGGTGCAGTCATTTAGTAGTAGAGGCAGGGACATTGTCACGTAGGGCATGGTTACACTTTGAGCTGGGTGTATAATTCCCAGCTTGATGAGACGTACCCGCACTAGTCCTGCGTGCTAAAAATAGAGAGTAGTTGCGATGGCAGGAGCAGCAGGAGGTTTAACCACCCCAAATATGATCCCATCCAAACCCCAATGTCTATTCTCAAGGTGGCTAGCTCCTCCCACTGCTCGTGCTGCCTTAGCTACATTCGAATGTTAGCATGCTAGCGCTGTCAGAGCCAGTGTGGGCATGTCCCATTGAACTGGGAGTGATACCCCTAGATCAAAGTGCAGACCTACCCACAGTGTTGTTCAGTGCTCCTCACTGCTACTTCATCATTGGGAGGCATGCAGCCCACCTCCCCATAGCACCTGCTGTTTCAGGTTCCTGGCCACACCACCTTGTCAAGGAAGCATTAGGTTCCTCCTCTTTGGCCCTGTGCCCTCTTCACCCTAGCACACCCATGTGAGACAGGCAGGCATTGTGGCCTACGTCTCACCTATCAGTCACCTTGTGAGATCCCTGCTTAGAACTCACTTATTCCTGGCCCCAGTCCTTTGCTCAGACCACTAGACCAAAACACTATCTTAGTATGTCTCGAATAACTGACAGCAGTGGCAAGAGGAACACAGACTGTTTCAAGCAAATGGGTTTTATGGAAACATTCTTTTTAAAAAATGTCTCTCTCATTCTCTTCAGTGTGGACTCTAAACTGCTCTAGCATCCTCTTGCCCACAGCTCACCCTTAGGCCCACAGTAGGAGACGCCAAAGACCTGTCTAGGGGCTGCTAATATCACTTTGCACTCAACAAGGGAAGGTTTTATTATTGTTGTTGTTATTTATTTTACATTGTGTATTTAGGCATCATCCTGGAACACACAGACAGGCAGCGTATGAAATGGCTGGACCTGGAACATCTGCTGCTGTGTAAGTAATAAATACAGCTGAAGTCCTGTTCATTAGTGAGTTCTAAAGGAATTTAGCTGACAAGCAGCAGTAACCGTTACCACTGGTGCAAAGTGCATCAGCCACACAGCAAAGGACAAATTCACTCTTGCCCAGTAGAAAGTCCGCTTTAATTTTCCCTGAAGGAGGAAGCTGCAGAAGGTGTGATATGAGTCAGTACATCTCCTGGTTGTCCTGGCAATGCCCCCTCCACAGCCAGTGCTATCCACTCTTTGGGCTTTATTGGCTCTCTGTGGACTCCCCAGGTGAGAAGAAGTTGTAACCACTTTCTGCTACCTCAAATTTCCCACCAGCAATTTTTCTTCCAGTAGGTGCCCTGTATCATGCATAAACCTGCTTGGACCTGGCCTCTGTTAAATTCCAGATTTATTTGAGCTCAGGCAGTGTCTCCTGAATAGAGATGGAAAATAAACTTAAAAGTGGAAGCTATTGAAACAATGGACCTTCTTCCATTTACAGCAGAGTGGATGACTTTCTGGTAGAGTCAGGGTCTCCCCCCAGTTGGGAGCATGGAAGGGACCCAGTAGAGGAACCTAAAGCTTTGTTTGTATTGGAGAGCTGCTGTAGCGTGGTATTCAGAGGTAATAAGTCTCCAGCTGTTTCAGGCAGAGGTGACTATATGAAAAGTGAGGCATATTCATCTCTCATGTATTTTCCATCCCAATAGAAGGACTGAGCCCAGTTTCACATTTTTCCATGTGATCATTCTGCTTAGGTAGCTCAAGGTTCTGATATCACACTTAGCTGTGATTTGACAGTCTGTTCACTAACGTGTTGTCCTCTGTAATTTCAGCTCTCCAAGTCCTACAGAAAGACCCAAGTCCCACTGTCCAGCTGGTGGCAACTGAGATCATAAGTGACATCTGTTCTGGCCGAGTGATTGGGGAATGAAGCGGAACGGAGACAACAGAAGAAGGCACTCCAGTAGCATAAGGGCCCTACCATCAATCAAACGTTAACCTCACCCCTTGCCCACCAGTCACCAGAAGTCCCACACCCATGGGGTATTACTCCCGGGGTCAAGGCGGACACATAACCAGAAGCAAGGTGTGTCATGTGGCCCCTCTAAGAACTCCTCCCACCGTCCTCTACCAATCAGGAAGGGTTTCACCCTGATAGGAAAGCCCCGAGAGAAGATTTGACCAATCAAGGGGAGTTCCGGGGCGGGGTGACCTGTCTGGAAATGGTTCATGTGACCCCTCTAAGAACTCCTCCCACCGTCCTCTACCAATCAGGAGGGGTTTCACCCTGATAGGAAAGCCCCGAGAGAAGATTTGACCAATCAAGGGGAGTTCCGGGGCGGGGTGACCTGTCTGGAAGTGGTTTCTGTGACCCCTCTAAGAACTCTTGCCACCGCCCTCTACCAATCAGGAGGGGTTTCAGCCACTGGGGACCACCCCGAGAGATCTGACCAATTGGGGGGGAATTCTGGGGTGGGGTGACCCATCCGGAAGTGGTTCGTGTGACCCCTCTAAGAACTCCTCCCACCACCCTTTACCAATTGCGATGGGTTTTGGCTGCAGAGAACCACCCCAAGAGGAGATTTGGCCAAAATAGGGCAGGTTCTTGGATGGGGTGAACCGCCCAGAAGAGGGTCATGCGACCCCTCTAAGGACTCCTCCCAATGCCCTCTGCCAATCAGAGTGCAGAACCATCACCCCATAAGTCCCAGTACCGGGCAGAGGAAGCCATCTCTTATCAAGAAGACATGTTTTAGAAATTGTGGAAAGGCTGAGAGGAAACATGGACTCCTCTACCACCCCCGTGAGAACTTCAGACTTTGTTTTAGCCCCGAGGACCTTTGGACTTGTATGGAGAAAGTGCTACAGCAGTGACAGTTCCAAGGAGGGCCCTTTGACTCCACCGTTGATAGATACCTTGGAACCCGACCCCGAAACCCAAACCAATGAGTGTGACGGCCTCTCATTGTCCACCCCCCTAAAGTTGGAAGAGGATCATGGTTTGGGGGAGTCACTAGCGGACCAGGTGAACGGGAAAGACGTCGCTCAGGTAAATGAATGATTAAGAAGCGACGGTTTATCATGGGGGTGTAATGGGGTTAGGAATCGACCTAACATTGCATAAATCTAAAAACAAGCAGTGGGGTGCTTACACTGTTTTTTGTCTGAAAATCTCTCAACAGATCGACGATGTCTTTCTAGAGGCCTTTGAGAACTTACACATCGGTAGCCCTGTGGGAGTAAATATATCATGCATCAGCTGTTTTTGCTCCTGTCTGAGACACAGATCTCAAGAGGAAAATCCAGAAAAGGACAAAATAGAAGAATGAACCAGATCAGACTCCCTCATTGTAGGGGTCATGGCATCCATTTTTACAGGCGGCTGTAAACGGTTGTGTTAAACCAGGCAATGAATAAAACTTATTTAAATGTGTCCATATGAATGTGTCCCCCTCTATACTTGTGTTAGTAAAAGATGGTACCGGGAACAGTCATGTCTTCACCTATGGCTCTGTTAAAGAAAATATATTACACCCCCAGGGAAGTTGGGAGCTTGGCGCGGTGAATCCTCTTTTTCAAGTGGCCAAAAAGCATAGTAAAACTTTAACTAGAAGACAGGTAACAGCTTGGCTTTCAGACCAGGATGCTTACACTTTACACAAACCGACTCGAATACAGCTTCACAGGAAGGATGGGGGCTGATGTACATTAAAAGGAGGAAGAGAAAGAGAAATGTATCATACCTGCAATGGTCCCCCAATACCCTTTAAAAGAAGGGCTTTGATGCGCAGGGCCAGCCATAAGCAAAAGTCCAAGAGGAAGCCTGGGTGAAAGAGAAGACGCTCTCCGCCTGGTAAAAGAGAGATATTTTAATCAACATGGCTTTTGTTCACTGCGGGTCTGAAGAGTGCACCAAATCCGAACTAGACTTGTTTCAAATAGCCCCTACCCAGACCAGCATTGAGAAACGCATCTACATCGAGGTGCCGCCTCTATCGGTTGTTACGGAGTCTGCCCCCATTGATGTTTTTATAGCAGGGAATGGCATCGATTATATGGATTTAAACAACACGCTGCTGTATCTATGTTGCAAGATTGTAAAAGGAGACGGAACTGAACTCGCCATGGACGCCAAAGTGGGCCTGGTGAATTACCCCATGGCCTCTGTTTTCAGTCAGTTGGATGTCACGCTGGGAGACCGCCTTGTAAGCCAAAGCAACAACTGTTACCCTTACAGGGCCTTTATAGAATCGGTGCTCAATTACAGCGACGACACCCTTGACACGCAATTTTCCGCTGGCCTGTTTTACAAAGACGCTACCGGACAAAACGAAGAAACAGAGTTGGATGGCGGGAATCTAGGGTTTGTGAGGCTTGCAAAGCTGACGGCCCAGAGCAGGACGGTAGAGCTGCTGGGTCATCTACGCAGTGACCTGTTTTTTCAAGAAAAACTCTTCTTGAACGGAGTGGATGTGAAAATTAAACTGATGCACAATAAAGATGCCTTCTGTTTAATGGGCAGTGCAGGTGAAGGCTTTAAATTGCGTATTGTATCGGCATCCCTTTTTGTGAAAAAAGTACGGGTGGCCCCGAGCGTTCGTCTGGGGCATACAGAGGCCCTGCTTACCCCTAATGCTAAATATCCCGTGGACCGTGTGGGAATGAAAGTGTTTAGCAACCCTGCGAGCAGCGGGGTCAGTAACCAGGAGAACCTGTTTTGGGGACAGTAACCCAAAATGCTTGTCCTAGGGTTTGTGGATAATGATGCCTTTAGCGGAAGTTACAATACAAATCCCTTTCATTTTAAACATTATGATATTAATTTTGTGGCCTTGTATGTAGATGGTGAACAGATACCAACCAGACTTCGAGGCAGGACGCTGCATGAGAGAATACATGAATCTGGTACAGACAGCTGGTAAACACATGAAAGGTCGTTCACTGTTAATCGACCGTGAGGAGTTTGCACAAGGTTACACCTTATTTGCCTTTGACCCGTCTCCCAACCAGGAATGCGCCGATCAGGATTCCCTGATTAAAACCGGGAACCTGAGAGCAGAAATACGTTTTGGGAAGGCTTTAACCGTCGCCGTCAATATGATCGTGTATGGGGTTTTTGACAACGTCATAGAGATAAATCAGAGGAGAAACGTTCTGTTTGACTATATGTGAACATGGACACCGTGCAGCTCTCATGTGTCTTATCAACGGCCCCTTACACGAAAAAGAATTTCTTAGATGTGCTCCTTTATGATTGGCTCCCTGGCGGCAAGCTGTCTCAGAGACCCCTAGCTTTGGTGGTCAACACACAACCAACCTGGTGAACACTGGCTCACCTTGTTTCTGGCGGAGCGTAACCGTGGAGAGTTTTTTGACTCATACGGGCACCCCCCAAACAGTGTGGTGTTTCCTAAAAGCATTATGAAATTTTTAAACAAAAATGCCACAGACATTGTGTTTCACAATAGACAATTACAAGACCCCCGCTCTGTCACCTGCGGCTATCACTGCATGTTTTTCTGACATCATCGTAGCAAGGGTTTATCTTTTGACCGGATTTTAAAATTCTGTTCTAATGACTTTAGTGCAAAACGACCGGATGGTGATGAATTTTGTAAAAACTAAATTTTTTAATTCTTAGGCATGCCTAGCCTTGCTCAAAACATGTTTCAACAAGCCCAGACATGCGTATCTTGCAATGATTTTAATAGCCATGTTATCCAATATTCTCAGGCATAACAATGTTTGTTTGGCATTATCCAACACATTTTTTATAAAGTAACTTTTCCCACAGTTGCTAGGCCCCACGAGAATTGCAGAAAAGAGGTGTTTGCACCTCATATCTATTTTAAAAGCCGTAGGGCAAGGTTTTAAACCCTTCTCCTAGGACCCTCTTGTTGTAAACGACTTTGTGTTTTCTTAAGGGTTTTTGTCTCTATTTGCCACTGATTTTTTGTTCTTTACGATAGAGGGCTGCTGCACCTCTATCTTTTTTGAGGGGTTTTCTTGCAGGCTCGTGCAATAGTCCAGGACTAGATCTTTCAAACTGTCAAAGTTGGTCTTTTCACAGTTTGCTATGTTCAGGGTAATACCTTTTGACTTTCATGCAGGCCTTTCTTCCTGACAGCTTATACCTGTATGTTTTTGGGCCTGCCAACACAAACTTGGTGGTGTTCTGGCAGGATCTTGCTTGTGAGGTCCCCTAAAGCGGGCGTAAGCAGTGGTGAAACAGGCTATGAAAACATTGGTATTTCCAGAGACAGAGTACCGGTCTTTTGTGTGTTTCCAAGACAGGCACGCTGTTTCATTGTCGATAAACTTGCAGGATGAAACCTCGTAGTTGGGGGGGAAACAGGTACTGAAAGAGTTGGTCAGGGTCTCTCACGATGCTGATGTTGGGTAGGTTTGTTCTTTGGTCGAATTTACCCCACAGAGAATTTTAAAACAGTTTAGCGATTTGGCATTTAGCGGTGTTAAACCTGATCTCATTTTGGCATAAATGCACGCCTTCTTTCTGGTAGAAATC
>NW_020665076.1:0-5676 GCF_002925995.2 Terrapene triunguis
TTAACAACATGCACTGAACTGAACACAAAATGGCTGCCAGTTTTTGCAGACAGTATAGTCCTTAGGCATTAAGGTGTAGTTCACAGATACAGTTATCCAACATTCATATAGTTATTCAATATACCCTTTAGGAAAGGGGTAGATAGAATAGAGCTGCCTTTCACAGAAGATTATGGGGTACGCCCCCCTTACCAGTGGACCTGCAATTATTGGAAGGGGATGAGTAGAACCTCCCTGGGGAATGGCTGTGCAGTTATCATGATCGATAATTAAATTTGCAGCTGACACAAAGTTGGGGGGGTATTGCCAATACAGAGGAGGCCTGGAGTATCATTCAAGAAGATTTGGATGGCCTTGGAAACTGGAGTAATAGAAATGGGATGAAACTTAGTAGTGCAAAGTGCAAGCTCATGTACTTAGGGACTAACAATAAGATTTTTCGCTATAAGCCGGGGACATGTCAGTTGGAAGTGACAGAGGAGGAGAAAGACCTGGCTGTACTGGTCATTTGTTGTATGACAATGAGCCACCAGTGTGATGCGACTGTGAAAAAGGCTAATGCAGTCCTAGGATGCATTAGGTGAGGTATTTCCAGTACAGACAGGGAAGTGTTATTGCCATTATACAAGGCACTGGTTAGACTTCTTTGCACCTGTTCCAGTCTGAATTAATCTTTCTTAAACATGGTAGACCAGAACTGCACACAGTACTACAGCTGAAGGGCTACTAGGCTGATTAGAGGAGTGGAAGACCTGCCTTATGAGAGAGACTTAAGGAGCTTGGCTTGTTTAGCCTAACCAAACAAAGGCTCTATAAATAAATGAGAGGGATAAACACCAGGGAGGGAGAGGAGTTCTTTAAGTTAATGGCTAATGTTGACACAAGAACAAATGGATATAAATTGTCCATCAACAAGTTTAGGCTTGAAATTAGGTGAAGGTTTCTAACCATCAGAGGAGTGAAGTTCTGGAGCAACCTCCCAAGGGGAGAAGTGGGGGCAAAAAACCTAACTGGCTTCGAGACTGAGCTCGATAAGTGTATGGAGGGGATGGTATGATGAGACTGCCTACACTGGCTTGTGGCCCGTCTGCGACTGCTAGTAGCAGATATAATCAATGGCTGGAGATGGGACACTAGATGGGGAGAGCTCTGAGCTACTACAGAGAATTCTTTCCCAGGTGTCTGGCTGTTGGATCTTGCCCACATGCTCAGGGTCTAACTGATCTCCATATTTGGGGTTGGCAAGGAATTCCCCTCCCCCCCCCCAAGTCAGATTGGCAGAGCCCCTGGGTTTTTTTTCTCCTTCCTCTGCAGCATGGGTCACGGGTCACTGGTTGCTTTGAATTAGAGTAAATGATGGATTCTTTGTAACTTGAAGTCTTTACAGCATGATTTGAGGACTTCAGTAACTCAGCCAGTGGTTATGGGTCTATTACAGGAGAGGGTGGGTGAGGTTCTGTGACCTGCAACGTACAGGAGGTCAGACTAGATGATCACGATGGTCCTGTCTGACCTTAAATCGGAGAGTCTATGATGTGTCTAACCAGCACTTAAGAGTTCTTACCAGCGCTCTATGTATGTTTGATCCACTGCAGGTATTGTGGGATGATGTCAAATGTACCTATGGAAATTCACATACCCACTGGTAAGGGGGTGTATCTTTATTTTATCTGATACTGCTTTGGGGTAAGGAATGGGGTTAGTGGTGGTATGGAAAACAATCTGAATTGTCTTTGTCTGAGGAGACAACTTCTCACATTATGGCCACTACTACCTGGCTGTAGTAATACTGTACAGTCACAAGTGTGTGAGCAAAAGAGATCTTTCATTGTTCACCCCCCATTGCCACCCAGCCCATAAAGAGAGCGAGGTGCTAACCACTTGAGGACCCTGTCAGTCAGGGTCTCTCTCACTCCTCCCTCTGCACTGATAAATCATAAGAGAGCAAAAGGTAGAGAGAATCCATCCTGCCAATATAGCACCTTTACCCAGTCACAGTTACAGTGCTATCTGGGGTGCAAAAGGAAGGATGAGGTCACCTGATCCTATGGTAGGACAAATGAAAAAAAGCTAACCCTAGGGAGTGTGTCTAACTACAACCCGCCTCATGCACACATTTGTTTTGCTCTTTTCTTCTGCTAGGGGTGAAACTGCCTATCTCCTGGTTTACATGAGAAAGAATTCCAAGTAGCCTCATCCAGGCCTGCTTCAGGGACCTGGGGGCTCTACGCAGGCCCCACCCTATTTATGGAATCTGACAACCCTGTTCCAAGAAGAATATCTACAAATCCATCAGTACAGCAGAGTGGGAGACCTGAACTCAGTTCAGCCGTGACACGTCACTGTGTATAGTGTGTGTATGGGGGAATGGAAAGGTTCTGTGGGGGCACGTGACCACCCCCTGTGTTGTCTCAGCCTCCACCTCCTGGAACTTGATATGTATCAGACAACAGAGAAGAGCCACCACTTCCTCCTCCTGCTCTCTGTCCTGTGCTGCCCACAGAGCTTGCAGGCAGCCTCCCTGCCTGAACAATCCTCATTCAACTTAGTAAGTGTTCAAATCAAGACCAACAAAAGGAGCAACACAGTTGGGATGCACAGTCCCCCATGCGCCATCAGGGTGGGTGGTGCCAGGGTGGGATGGTGGTTGGGGCTGGATCATCTCAGTTAACAAGAAGTTGGAGAATTATCAGTCACTTTTTGTTGGGGTGGGGTGGGGGGGTAAATGACACCCCCAAATCGCCTTCCCCTTGATATGCACATTGGAGGCTGCTGCTGTTTCAATGCACCCCAAGTAGCAGCAAGCTGCGGTTGCAGATGCATTGAAACAGCAGCAACAGGGTCTGCTCCCACTGTCCCCCCCCCCCAGCCTGCTCCCTTCACTCACCCCTGGGGTTCTCGGGCTGGATGGGGCTCCAGGGTGGGGCTTCCTCTTAAAGATGCCCCCTTGACTCACCCCTGGGGGTGGTCTACAAAGCAGGCAGCAGGAAGTGCTGGGGCTCCAGCAGCAGGGAAGGAGAACAGCCCCATGTAGCGTGGCGGGTGTGTGTGGGTGGGAAGGGGAGAGCTCAGCCAGACGCCCTGATGCATCCTCCCTTTCCGCACTGCACAGACACACAGCCAGGGGGAGCCGCTGTCTCTCACTGCTGGGTGTCCCAGTGAAAGGGGGTCTGAGAAATCTGGGGGGGCTGTGTGCTGCCCTCCCCCAAGCAGTGCCTCTGTTCCCTCCCCCCCCCCCTCCAGATTGCCATTGTCTTTTTCTGGTGGTTGCTGCACAGAAATTGTCATTCTCACTCATGCCTGCTGCTGCCAATGACTGTGCTCTGCAGACTGCCTCTCAACCACGCTTCCTACTGCCTTCTAGGCTGTGCAGGAGGGAGTGGGGCTATGAAGAAAATGAAAAGCATCTTAAACAGCAGAAAAAATCTTTGGTTCAGCTTGCACATTGGCTCCAACTTCAGCGTCATGCAGCTGGAGGGAGGACGTGGGAATTAGGAAGGAAGAGGATTGGACATCAATGACAAGTAAAAATCAGAAGTACACATATTTATAAAGTCTCATCATCAGGTACACTAGGTTTCACGTTTTCTCAGTAGGGAAAGTTATAATTTTTGATTAGGACCACATTTTACAGTGCCTATGTGCAGCTAGTCCTGGGAAAGAGACAGTAACATTGGGCGGTGCTGAAGAGAGTGCTTTCTGTACCTAGACTAGATCATCCTGGAATATCTGCTCTGGCATCCACTTCATATCTGATAAGAAGGAGTGTAGTACCAACTTAATAATGACAGAAGCTGTATGTGTTCTGTCTTTATTGTTATCATGAAGAAATTCCCAAGATAATGCCTATAAGTGATAGATTTTTTTAATGTAGATTTTAAATGGGCTTTTGGGAGGGGGAGAGGGAAAAGGGAGGTGAAAGAGCTAGAGTGTAACTGAGAGACTGATTATAGTTAATTAGCAGGTAATTACACCATTGTTTGGACAATCTATTTTATTCTGTTCTACCGCATTTTATTTGAAACTTATATTAATAACTTTAATTTATTGCAGAAGTTGTATTGGTTGGCTCAGTATAAACTAAAATATATAAATACAGGGCAACCTATTTTGGTGCTTAATATCCCTCAAATGGTATCCAATAACACATTACTGAGAAGCATTTGATCATATACATTAAGCATCTGTTCAGTCAATTATCATGCAAAAGATCATAAACTGTGACACAAACATATAATTTTTATATTATTATGAATAAAACATTGTGTGGCAGTGTCCCTTGAAAATAAGCTTTATCCATATTTTCACACAGTCATCTCTTATTTCTCTGAAACCTAGTTGACAACTTCCTGCTTGGATTCTGTTAAAGTGTATTCTCTGCTGTGATGGACTATGAACCAGAGGCGAATCAAGCCTAACTTGGACCTGGTTTAGCCAAATGTTTGCCCTTCTCCCCAACTTCCTTTACACCCCGCCCCCATCTCTCATTGACAATCATTTCTTCCCTTCTGGCCACCCTCCCCGAGACACACTTCCACCTGATTCAAGCAGTCTCTTCTCCACTCCCAGAGCAACTGAGCTGCCCTCATTTTCTCCCATGGCCTGATATCTGGGGATATATCGAGATCATTTAACAAAACTCTGCTGTTAACTCCCCCCAATTTACCACCACCAGTTACATATGTGTATGGAACACACAGAGCTGTGGTCAATTCACTGTGGAATTAGAATGTTAAGATACTGGGCCCAATTCCTTTCACTTACATGATTTTCACACCAGCACAACTCCTTTGGCTTCAATGGAGTTACTCCTTTCTTACACTGGTGTGAGTAAATGGAGAATGAGGCCCAGTATTTTTTTGTGAAACTCACAAAGCTATGTTAATGGTGCAATTGAAACTGGGCAGAAGTTTAGAAATTCAGTATTTTCCCCACAGCAGAAAGTTTTTTTTTACATTCTCATGCTGAGCACTTTGATGTACTATGGCAGTGGTCCCCAACCTTTTTCGTCTGGTGGGTGACAGACGACGAGCCACGGAGGACCGTGGCGGTGGACAAGCATTTGCCAAAATGCTACCGACAAGCGGCAACGTCAATAGGCGTTGCTGCCGAAATGCCGCATTTCGGCGGTGACGCCTCTGGATGATGCTGCTTGCCGACGCCTATTGACATTGCCGCTTATCGGCAGCATTTCGGCGGATGCTCGTCCGCCGGCCAGCACGCAGGCGCACTTAGATGTCCCGGCGGGCGCCATGATGCCCGCAGGCACCATGTTGGGGACCCCTGTACTATGGGGCACATAATGCAATGCAAAGGCAGTGCCACTGTACTGAAAGGCCGTATTATGATGCATAGGCTAAGAAGCCTGGAATTGTTGTGGCATCTCTGACTATAAAACATTTGACTTGTGATTAAACTCCCATCCTGAATGCTGCATTAACACATGAACACATCAGTCTCACAAAACATAGTTCTACAGAATTAGGAACAAAATCAAAGAAACTCCTCTCATTAAAGACACGAAACATAAGACCTCAGGGATTTCATCTCTCCACAGCAAAACTAAATTTCATCTTAACAGGTCAGAGGTCTCTATGTAGAGAACAGGTGCCTGTCCCTCACTGTACTTCTTATCTTTTAATGACAGGTTTCAGAGTAGCAGCCGTGTTAGTCTGT
>NW_020665077.1:0-34922 GCF_002925995.2 Terrapene triunguis
TCCTTTTCAAGCAGAACCACTGGAATGTTTGGCCAGTCAAGAGATCTGATTGGCTTTGAACATTCCAAAGTGCTTTATGACCTTGGCCTGCAGGTCACATAGATTTAGAGACTCGCAGGAGACATGATGGAAAAGACCCATTGGATCATCCAGTCCATTTCCCTGCTAATGCAGGAGAATTCCCAGCCGTCATTTTTCACTGTTTGGGCCAAACTAATTTTAAAATCCCCTAATGACTGAGCTTCCACCACTTTCCTAGGAAGACGATGTCATCGCCTAATAGACCTGTCTCACAGTTGGGGCATTTTTCCTGTTATTAAATTGTATGTCTTTTGTTAGTTTAATCCCATTACTCCTACTTTTACCTAAATGTATTATACTAAAAAATTCCTCTCCCTCCTTGGTGTTCACACCCTTCAGATAGGTGTATGGTATTATCATGTCTCCCTCAGAGTCATCCCTTGGCCGCATCTGCCACAGGCAGCTCTTTCAGGCTGTCTGCAGAAGCAGAGGTCTGCTCGGGCCCAATTTTTAAGCCCAACCTGAACGGGCCCCAAGCCCACTCACTCACCCTGAGAGGGTTGAATCATTTTCCATCCTGATCCCAACCCTTCCCCCCAAACCAGATTCTGCCACCGCATCCTGCTCATGGGGCTGGCGCAGCGGCAACAATGTGCAGCAATGGCTTCATCCTCTGACACTGCCCCCTGCTGTGCTGGGTATGTGCTGCAGAGAGAGAGAGAGATGCGGTGACTCCTCGGCATCCTCACTCCACAGCGCATGCAGCGCAGAAAGGAGGTGGTGGCTGGCAGGAACACGCGGTCACGGTTGTGCCGATCCCATGGGCTAAAGGAGGAGCGCCGACCTGACCCGAGTCCAAGAGGGGTTTTCTCATCCAACCTGACCCTGACGCCTGTAGTCAGGTCCCGTAGGATTTGGGTCAGGTTGCAGGGCTCTATTCAGAAGTCAATTCCGCCACCCCCCCCGCATTCTTTTTTTGCTCTCCCATGAATTACTTCCAATTTGTTGAGCTCTCTGGGAATGTGGTGCTAGAAAATGCAACAATCCAGATGCAGTCACACCTCAGCTGAACAGAGAGGAACTGGTGTCGTCCTGCTTTGTGCCATGATCTCTGTGTGTAAAAGACCCAACCCACATGGCTCTTTGTGGGAGCCATCACACCTTGCATATACATGTTGACTTTGTTTTTCACTGTCACCCCCAGGGCACTTGTTGCTTCCCACTTTTCTCCCTCCCATTATGTCAGTTACTTCTACCTCCTTTCCAGATGTGCTAGTTGGCAGTTTTCTGAAATGAATCTTGTTCTCTGCTCAGGTTTTTAATTTCTCTGTGTCCCTCTTTAGTTTTTCTCTGTCCCAACTGATACCACAACTCCTCCATCTTTAGTATCATCTGTGAATTTCTACACTGATGGGCCTCATAAAAGACACCTTCGAGTGTGCGACTGTCAATGTCCATCTAACTGCTGAGCTAATTTCCCCTAGGAACTGTTGAGGACTTACTGCGGGAGTTGGGTATTTTGTAATGACAAATTTACAAATTCTGTCTGGAGTGGATAGAGCAAGGGCGAGGTGCTCATTTTTATTGTTTGTTTTAAATAAATGAAACTAGATAAGGGGCAGTGAAGGGCGCTTATTCTGGCTCTTTTCTCTCCAGGAAGATTAAAATATGTAAATTGCTCGGCTGCTTCTGAAGTGCTGCTGAATGCGGTGATTGTGGAGGGCATGGCATGTTTTACACCAATTAAGCCAATGGATTAGTTGTGTGAGCATGCAGGCTGAGAAGTCAGTGTGGCCTCGTGGAGAGGACTCTAGATAATGACTCAGGAGACATGGATTCTCTTCCTGGCCACGGACCTGCTCTGTTATGATAAGACTTGGGCTAGTCATTTCATGTGTGGATTGTAAACTCTTTAGGGCAGGGGCTTATTAGCCAAATTACTGTGTGGTCATCAAGAAAACCTTTTCCCAATTGTTTATTCTCTTTTATGTTTTGTCCGCAGCGAGACAGAGTTGACATTTACTGTGTCCTGCAGAAAGTATTACAGCGGGACACTGGGGACCTACAGAGAAGGCTACTTATCAAAATAATAACCCTGGCCTCAAGACACATGAGAGAGACTCAGGTAAGTTAGTTCTCCTGAGATACTAATCAAAGGATCCAAAGCTTTAACTAATTAAAACTCTCTTTTTCGGGGGGTAAACTATAGACTGAAATGAAAATGTATTCTCCTGTTAGAGGCCCACACCTTCCTCCAGACCAAAGCCCAGGTCCTAGACAGCACTTGTGCACATGCATAGGATGGGAGAACTGACATGCAAAAGTTACACATGTGCTTAAGTGCTTTGCAGGATCAGGACCCGAGACACATGATATCAGACACAGAGAGAGGCCTATGGTTTCTTAACGAGCAAGTCTTTCCCGAAGTCTACTAGGGATTTCATTATTGATCCTGGTGTTATGTGGAAGGCGCTCTGATACTATAGCGATAAGTGGCAGTATAAAGCCCCAAGACAGACAGAATCTGAGCTATCTCCAAAAGAAGCAGCATTGGATTTAGAATATAGTTTGCCAGCAGGAAAACCCATGGAAAAATCCCTCTTGTTCCAAAGGAAGTCAGCCTCCTTTTGGGGGACAGTTTATTCCAGGAAAGCTCTCTGAATATCTTGAAGCTGCCCAGTCTGTGTCTCACTACCTCTTCAGGGAAGGGCAGGGAAAAATATCATATGACATCCACCACAAGTAGCTAAGAGTAAATAGTCTAACCAAGCAGCTTGCAAGGAGCTCAAAGGCTGAAAATTGTTTAGCCAAATGACTCGATGAATATTTATGACTAATGACTCTATCCACAGAAAGTTGGGAGGGTTCATTCACAACTTATGCACAGAAATAAGGACTTGACTCATATAAACAACTCTGGCTAGTGCAACCGGCTTCAGTCACCTCAGTCTCTCTCTCTCTCTCCCTGTTTTTTTTTTTAGGAAGCAACAAATGAACTACAAGTGGCAGCTAGCAACACCTTAGTGACCCTGGCATGCTGCTATTTCTATGAGGTGATGTACGAGCTGCAGTGTCATCTGACAGTACAGGAGAAGCCTGAAGAGTATATTTTCATTACGCTGGGCAACCTGTCATCAGCTTATGGTATGGTAACTTCCATCTTTTGTTTCAAAGTTATTGTCTTTCATTTAAGGACAGGGGATTACACTCTCTACCTAAAAATGTTACAGCTAAACAGAGCTCTGTTTGCGTGTGTGTCTGGGGAGAGACACAAGATTAACTGCTGTTGCTAGTTCTTGGCTTCCAGATCATGAGCTATCCAGACGGAGGTGCAAGCTCTAACTTATGCCCCTGACTGAAGTTTCTTGAGGATGGGAATGAGTGGAAGATCAGGTCTAGTGGAGCTCTTCTCCACCCCACTTTCCATCCTGCCCCAGTGCTCTCTCCCCTTACTCTGGGAGTGAGTTGGGCATCGGGCACAGCTGTACCCTGGTAGAGGATTCCCCTCTTCAGGGTGAATCCCCCACTGGCTTTCAATGGCTGCTTTAAAGCCATTCTGCTCTGCTTACGCAGCACAAAATGGCCTAGGAGCCCATAGCATCCTGCCCCACGGTGTTTCTAAGTGTGTTGTAAGAAGGCAGAGAGCAGCTGATTATCTTTCTTCCTTCTCTTCTGGCCTTTTTCTGCAGCACTTCAGTGTATCCCATATGTGGGAAGTACCCTGAACGCCATGTTCCCCATTTTGGGGTTAGTCAAGGACAGCAGGCTGAGACAAGCATTTTGTGGTGGTAAGTGCAGCACTTACTGGAGGTGCCCAAAATGGATATTGAGGGGGTCTTTGTACAGATTGAAGTGACTGGCCAAGTTTGCAAACAGGCCCTGAACTGTGCTCCCTGCCCTGGATTGCACCAGGTGCTGCGTTCCTTGGCTCCCGTGGCACTCAATGAAGTTGAGAGTGCTCCGTACTTTGCAGGAGGCGCTGAGCATTTGTAAGTTCAGGCCCTTTATGACTCATGGATATAATTTAAAATAAACAGACACAAAGGCTGACGCTGCCCATCTGCCAGGAGGCTCCTGGGGGAGGAGGTGAAGGGAGCAGATTGCATTACTGAACATTTAAAAATTCCCTGTTTCCCACTCCTCCACCCATTCTCTCCCCTTAGTTTCTTTATCATCATCTCCTTTCACCCTCTTTCTCTGTCTTCTCTTCCTCTCCACTTCTCTCTTCCTTTGCTTTTCAGGTGATGCTCAGTAAGGGGTTAATCCTGTGCCTTTGAGGTAAATGGGAATTTTGCCATCAACTTCCTAGAGAACAGGATTGGGCCCTAATTCTTCTTAGCAAGGACACTAGATACACCTACTTTTAGGGCAAAGTGCTCCCCAATACCTTCAAATCCCAGTAAAGCCAATGGATGTTAGGGGCACTGAACATCTTTCAGACAAACTGTAACTCAAGATGAAATCATACAGTGTTAGGGTTAAATAAACAATAACTGCAGAGGACACGAGTCATTCAGAGGAGAGCTGGTTGAAATATTTTGATTTTTAATTATATTTTCCATAATTTTTCTTTCCAAATTTGATGAAAAACAAACCTGAAAAATGTCAATGACAATTCTGATCAGGAAATGTGCGTCCAGTGTTTTGGAGCAGCTAAAGAAGTGGCTGAATTTTTTTGATTTTTGAAAAATATCAATGATTTTTATACTTTGCAATTTTGGAAAAAAAAAAACCCTATCAGTAAAGATTTTTAATTTAATTGAAACTGCTTTTTCAACCAGCTCTAATTAAGAGGTAACAAGGAAGGGAGAAAAAATTTGTCCTCAAATGATGGTAATTGACAAAAGATTGAGAGATATGCAAATTTAAAAGCCTTTTCAGAAACAAGGCATGGAATGGGGGGAAGAGAAATAGCTCAAAATTGATGTGGGATTTCAGCGTCTAGTCCTGAACTAAGCAGTAGCTGCCATGGAATTGTAGTAAACTTTAGGCCTGGGTGAGTTCACTGATAAAGCAACTTCTCCTCGTTACTAATATGTCCTTTTCACATTGCCTGTCTTCTCTCCTTCCATGCAGTTCTGGAAAAATGGTCAAGGGCAATGAATCTATATTTGACTAACTGGGTTAAGAGCACACTCCCCAGCATGGGTACATTGCCATTCTTCGATACAATTCTTCCATTCTATTGTCATGTGACCAGCAACTGGCTGAAATGTGAGGAGCTGCAGGTGAGAATTGCTGGCTTTCTAAACCTTTAGCAGAAATTGTAATGTTAAATTCTATGTGTCTGTCACTCTCTGTGATGGTGGCATTTAATAGTAGGTTCTTTTGGATGGAACAGAGTGTCATGTAAAACATCTAAAACCCATATATTTATAATGTCACCACATCATGGAAATTCTGTCTGTACACAGTGTACATAGCTTCTAGTTTTATGCACCTAATGTGCAGATGAACACGGGATAGTGGGCTAAATTAATTCCTGGTATAAGTCCATTCAGCCCCAGTGGAATTACAGAAGTTTTGAGTTGGCTGAGAATGCATACTAATCTGGGGAATATCTTACCTGGTATAGTTGTGAAGTGCATTAGAATATAATCCTGAAACCAACCCTACGAATCCCGGTTCTTTACCAGGAAATATTGAGATAGGGCCGTTCCTACAGTGGAACAAGGGAAGTTGCACTCATTAGAAGTAGAAAAGGTGTGCCCATTGGATGATATTGAATGAATTCTTAGGAACATAAATTCTGTATCTCATCTATGCAGCTCAAGCAGGCCATCATCAAAGCCCTTGGTCCCATGATGAGCCTCCTGCTACACACAGAGGAGCATCACGATCGGGTATTTGAACGGATCTCATGGCTCCTTGAGCAATATAAGGAGGACATTGATGTTTTTCACGTCACCAAGGTGAGGTACCACTCATTAAGGTAACTGTCTATGCGTGTGCATGTATGAACTGCATGAGGAATTTGCTGCCAGTGGGGTTTCCTGGTTTAGACAGTGACTTGTTAGATAATAAATATCCACACGAGTTCTGGGTTTATGCGCATGGTGATCCAGGCAACAAGATTTGTAGGTAAATGCCTCTTATGAAAAGCATCCTCTGTTTCCTGGGGAGGATGATAAGGAGATAAAAAACAGAACACCTGCCCCACTCCCCACAAGATACTCCCTCCTTGTGATTTCCCAGTACATCCTGTCAACTCTGTGTCTCTCTTTTAGATCATAAGCTCCTCAGAGCAGGGGCTGCCATATGTTGTCTCTGGTCAGTACCAAACCAACTGTCAGTGGTTGAAAATTAATACTAAGGAGGCTTGAGGGTGATTGCTTTGGCTTATATAACTAGATCGATATAAAAGCATTGCCTGTCTATTTCATCTACCGTTCTATGCAGTGCTGTTGTAGCCATGTTGGTCCCAAGATATTAGAGTGAGAAGGTGGGTGAGATAATCTAATTAAAGATATTGTCTCACTCCCCTTGTCTCTCTATTTCATCTACCTCAGTACCACATGAGCAAGAAGTAATGGGCCATATTCTGTCTTCAGTGGGGCTACACAGTTGTAAATGAAGTCATGAGACCAGCTATAACTTCTTGGTAGTGATATTTACTCACCATCTCTGTTGGTTGAAGCTTTCTGGTACAGAGTATGTGGTCACTTTTGGGGTTGAAATACCCATGATTTGGAGGGAACCAATGCATCATGGACTTGTTTGATAGCATCAGGGCACTACACAACTGCTTAAACATAGTCAAATATGTAGATGGCATCAGAGACATTCTGGAAGCTTCAAGCAGCAAAGGAGAAAAGTGTTTAGATGCAGGAAGGAATTAGATTTTCATCTTTTTTATCAATAACCTGGGCAGAGGACGTAAACTCATCACTGATAAAGTTGGCAGATGAGATAAAAATTGGGAAGTGGTAAATAATGGAGAGGACAGCTCACTGATTCAGAGTGATCTAGATCACTTGGTAAACTGGGCGCAAACAGGTGCATTTAAATACAGCTGAATGTAAATGTATGCATCTAGGCACAAAGAATTTAGGCCACACATAACATGATGGCGGATGTTGTTCTGGGAAGCAATGACTCTGAAAAAGATTTTGGGGGTCATGATGAATAATCAGCTGAACACGAACTCATGCTGTGGCCAAAAAAGCTAAAGCTGGGATGCATAAAAAGGGGAATCTCAAGTAGGAGTACAGTGGTTATTTTACCTCTAAATCTGGCACTTGTGTGACTACTGTGGGAATACTGTGTCCAGTTCTAGTGCCCACAATTCAAAAAGGGTGTTGATAAATTGGAGAGGATATTGACAGAAGAGCCACAGTGATTAAGGGATTAGAAAACATGCCTTATAATGGTAGAATCAAGGAACTAAATCTATTTAGTTTAACAAACAGACAGTAAAAGGGTGTGTGATGGGGTTTACCTACCCCGCATTGGTTTAGCAAGGGTTAATCATACTTTGTGGGCCGAGGAGGCCATGCCCCCCCCATCTCTGCTGGGCATGCTTCAGCTGGAACCAGGATATGAAAGAGCCGCTCAGCTCAGGCTGAGATGACTGCCGAAGGGAGCAGAGGTGCATTGCAGGCTCCCGCAGAGAGACTGCCAGAGCTCCAGGATTCAGAGGCCAGCCAGACTGTGGCTGCAACCGACCCCCAGCCACCCAGTGCCAGAGATGGAGGAGAGACCACAGAATCCCGGAGACCACCAGCTGCGGAAGAATGGGTGGGAAGTAGCCTAGGTGGACTAAGCACTGATCCAGTTGAGGTACCGGGCTTTGACTCGGCATGTTTTGGAAAGATCCCCGCTGAGTTGGAGGCAGATACCCCTGTGGCAAGACAGGGCCCTGGGCTGGGACCTGTGGAATAGGTAGGAGCCAGTGGAGAAGGGCTGGCCTAGGCAACGCTTCCCTGCCGCAAAAGGTGGTTCTATTGACTCTGGCCACTAGGCCGCATTGCCCTGCTGCCAAGGGCGGTTCCATTGTCTCTGGCCACTAGGCTGCACTGCCCTACCGCGAGAGGTGGGTCTATTGACTTTGGCCACTAGGCCGCACTGCCATACCTAGAAGGGCAGCTCTAGTGACTCGTGCTGTTGGGCCGTGGACCCTCACCGAAGGGCTGCTGCACTGATCCCGACCATTAGGCTATGCTGCCCTAGGAGCCAGGACTGCTGCGGTGACTAGGGAGACTAGGCCAGTGGGGCCGCCCCAGATCTACTTCAATTCCTCCACAACCTGGTACCAACCTGACAGGGTGGACCTGTCCTGTAACAGGGTGACTTAATTACACTCTATAATATCTTACACAAGGGACTCATGTTTTATAATGGGCTCTTCAGTCTAGCAGAGAAAGGTGTAACTTGATCCAATGGCTAGAAACTGAAGCTAGACACATTCAGACTGGAAATATGGCGTACATTTTTAATGGTGAGATAATTAACCATTAGAACCATTTACCAAGGGCCGAGGCGGATTCTCCCTCACTGACAGTTTTTAAATTGAGATTGGGATGTTTTTCTAAAAGCTCTGCTCTGGGAATTATTCTGGGCAAGGTCTATGGCCTGTGTTGTACCGGAGGTCAGACTAGACAATGGCAATAATCCGTTCCAGCCTTGGAATCTACGAATCCCCTGAAGCTGCTTCAGTCACTACATATTGCTCCTGTGTGTGCCCACCATCTGACTTTCACCCTCTGTTGCAGAGTCTGAGCCAGCTCTTGGAGGTCTCTTGTGAATATAACATCCCTCTACCCAAAGAGAAGTTTCAAGCCATCTGCAGTGCTCTGCACAACCAGGTGAGAGATGGTTTTGCTTGGATCCCTTGCGCTTAGGCACAGCAGATCTGAAGCATATTAACAATCAAAATCTATCAAATGATAGTGCAGAGCCTGGGGACCTCCTCATGCCTTACTGATTTCTGTAGGCTCAGGAGTAAGCAGGTAGCGGTCTCATTTTCTTAGCTAATATCCAGCTCAGTTTGTAAAGCAATTTCACCATAAGCCGATTATCAGGGGGAGTCAGAGTTGTATAGTAAAAACTGTGGCTGTGTCTTGATTAGATCAGCTCTGCTGCTCAAAACCCTTTAGCTTCTCTTATCTAATGTATTGGTCATTGTGTTTGATTCTTGCTGTGCATTCAGTACCATCTACCTGGGGTTCAGACCTCTATTTGGGCAAGTAGGAAGTGGAAGCTTAGAAATTAATTGAACATTTTCTTTTCAATTGCTTCTGATTAGTTTTTCTTTGACCATTTCCCTTCTTCCCACAGATCTGTTCTCAAGCTAAGCCGCTCAGCACGGAAAATCACGCAGAGCTGCTCTATTGTGTAGTTCTGCTAGGTAAGGGGAAGATACTCTGAGTTACACAGTGGTTTCCTTGTAACTTCCTTTGTCAGGTATGGTAAGAATAAGAGTTCTGTTGTCAGTGAGGACGTGATTTGTTCCCTTGCAGCCCATTCTTCTCCTGATGATCTGATACCATTTCTGCACTCACAGCTGGAGATTGAGAATGAGGCTGTTCGTGTGGCCTCTTTGAATCTGCTTAGTACTATTGTTGGTGCCGACTGTAAGTAACACAGGAGCAACTGTGCCAGCTGCCCTCTTGGCCGACATGTTGAGGGTTGAGTTGGGGACATCCAGAGCAGAGCTGGCTTTAGGAAGTGCTGGACCCGATTCGTGGGGCTTGTACGCACCAGGTGGCGCTCCGAGTCTTCGGCGGCGGGTCCTTCACTCGCTCCGGGTCTTCGGCGGCGGGTCCTTCACTCGCTCCGGGTCTTCAGCGGCACTTCGGCGGCGGCTCCTTCACGTGCCGCCGAAGAGCCGGAGGGAGTGAAGGACCCGCCACCGAAGTGCCGCCAAAGACCCGGAGCGCCGCTGGGTGAGTAAAAATTAAAAAGGCCACTGGGCACGGGGCCCTGTTAGGCGTGGGGGGCGGGGCTCTCTTAGGCACGGGGCCCGATTCAGGAGAATCAGGGGAATCGGCCTAAAGCCGGCCCTGATCCAGAGCTAAAAGCATGAGCTACTATAGATTGAGCTAAAGAACCAAGGCTTTGTAGGCACGGCAGGGCTGTAACAGACTCATCGCCTCTGCAAATGGGGCACTGAGTCTCTATAACACACAGTCACCAGTGGTTTGGATCTCCACTAAGGGACCAAATGCTGCCCTAAGTTACCCACCTATGGCCACCCAGAAATCAAGAGGTTCAACTAAGTGCTGAATGTAGCCCAAGATATTTTTCAACTTCAAATACAGAAGTTAACTTGGGGCTAATGCATGTTAACAATAATCAGATAAAAATAAAATAGGACTCCTGACTCGATATTCGTCAGTATTATCCACTATAGATTAGATTCTGAGTTCTGTTATACTGGTGTAAACACAGATTAACTTCAGTGACCTCAGTCTATCTAACGCTTTTATAATATTTCCATCATGGTAGTATGATGGCACTCTTTATAGAAATGGAATTACTTTAGATTTACACTGGTGTAACTGAGACCAGAGTCTGGTCCTATGTTTTTCCCACTGATTCTGTAGATGAGAGAAGCTCGGTACTATTCTTAAATAGGGCCCTTTGAAATCCAGGATTAATTCCAATGTGGAAAGTGAGTGAGTGGAACAAAGAAGTACTGTACACCTCTCCTTATCTTTCAGTGCCCGAGACAAGAGTTAAAAATTTTCTGATTGTGAAGGCAGTGAAATCCACTTTCAGTGATCAGAATGCTAAGGTAAGATTGTGTGTGGAGCAGTGAAATATTTCAGTTTTTTTCAATGATATAGGATGAATGGATATCTGGGTGGAGCTTTCATTCAGATCCAAGGAGAGACTGCAGACTAGAGAAGGCATGTCATTCTCCTGCCAGTGTTAAATGTATCCACGTTTATAATCTAAGGAGATAAACTCAAAAGCATAAGGAGTCTCATATCCTATCTCCTATTTCAGGCAGAAGGGATAACAATAACTCTTGTGTGTAATCTCTACTCTTGCAGGTGAGGAAGGCAGTTCTTCATTTCATCAGGACGCTGCTCAGTTCAGGAAGTGTGGAGAATTGTGCAGCATGGGATATGGTAGCATATGTTTTCCGCGAGTTCAGTGTGTCCACCAGCAAACTGGTAAGGAGAGTTCTTAACACTTAGGACTTGGTCCTACCATACTTGCATGCTGATTGCTCCCCTTGCCTTCTGTGGGAGTTTTGACTCAAGGACATGAATGATTAGAGCCAGAATCTGATCAGTTATATTGGTGTAAAGTCAAGGTAACTCCACTGACTTTAGTGGCGTTACTCTGGATTTATACTAGTGTAACAGAGATCAGAATCTCACACTGGGTATTTACATCTAACAGAGTTATCTAGGTTACTCAAACCTCTGATGAGACATTGAAAATTCTGAAAACACCATTTTTCAGTGAAATGTTCTTGTACAAGGAAGGACATCTTTTTGTTTTCAATAGACTCTCCAGAGAACATAATGCTGCCCAATTCTGTGGCTGTTGAAGCATACATAAACTATCAGCAAAACACCGAGGTTATGCAGGCTGCATCCCAGACTGTCAGGAGCCTGGAAAAGCTTGCTGCCTATTTCCCTCACTACATACTCTACTCTACATGTACTAGTTTAAAAATATCTTCAATCCGTATTTCTATCCATGGACACAGCCAGGGGCTCCAGACACTTTGTGCTCCATGACTGGATCCATGATATGTATTAACATAAACAGTTCAACTTTACAGGAAGTTGTTGATAGAATCACACTATTTCACTAGGAGGGTGGTGAAGCACTGGAATGCTTTACCTAGGGAGGTGGTGGAATCTCCTTCCTTGGAGGTTTTTAAGGCCCGGCTTGACAAAGCCCTGGCTGGGATGATTTAGTTGGGAATTGGTCCTGCTTTGAGCAGGGAGTTGGACTAGATGACCTCCTGAGGTCCCTTCCAACCCTGATATTCTATGATTCTATGACACTCACTACACACAGAATGACCAAGCTGGTTGGGGCATCAGAACAAACAGAGTGGATCCCCCTGGTTCTGCATATTTATTTCCACTGGGTGGAGTCTGAATGTTTTTCCTCAGAGATAAAAAGATGAAACAGTTTTTCAAATTTAAAAAAATTTAACACTGTTGGGGAAACTCTTTTGTGTTCAGTGAATCATTCCCTTCGCTTTAGGGTTTTCCTAAGCCTGGGATCTGACCCACCAGTTGGGAGTTTCTATTATTCTCTTTCCTTCAGACGTTTGTGCACTTCCAGTGCAATATAAAAGCAGGCATAGGTCAATGTTCAAGATGGCTTCGTAAGAGAAGGACACTGATTCTATAGCCAGTGTCTTACTACTAGCTCATAAGTTCTATATAGCTATCTCACAGCAGGGTACAACACTTCTCACCCAGGCTCTTGAGGAAGAAAGCACTATCCAAACCCTGTGCATTGACATCCTGCAATGTCTGGACACCTCAGTCAGTGGAATGACCCAAGTAAGTGACCTGTTGCTACTGCTTCTTGAAATAGGGACGTTCTTCCTTACGTTCCTTGTACCTCTCCACAAGGAAGCTTTTTGCACAGTCAGCATAATGGAGGAACAGCATGTCAAATTCATGTCAGGGATGGTGTGACCCCTTCATCATGGAGTAAGTGGTTCACATTAGAAAAAAGATATAAAGCAACTTAACTGGAAGGAATCCTGTTGCAGAGATCTTCTCTTAATTCTTTCCACTGTCTGAACCCCCCCTTCTGAAATTTAGATTTGCTGATCCTGGATTTGAACAGATATTGGGGCTGGGGCTGTGCCTTACATAGGTCTGTAAAGTTCTGGGTGAGTTTATGGTGCTATCTAAATAGCTCCATAATGCTCTAATGCAGGGAAAGAGGATTCACCAAACAAGGCAGTGTATTTAAAAGACAGAGTGCGGGGGCACCGGACAGGTAGCGTGAGATGATGGGGAGAGAGAGATGAGGTGATAGGTTAGGGAAGGGTCAGCGAGGAATAAAAGGAGAAGCTACATGACAGGGAGGGATTCAGACAGCAGGATACTGGAGGTGGGGGAATGGAAATAGCTGTGTACTGAACAGTCTCGCTCTTCTCTGCAGGTGTTATGGCCAAGGCTTCTGGAGTATGTGGTGCCAGCTCAGTACACTGGTACTTTGAAGCCTCTCTGCAGATGCCTTAGGGAACTGGCTGAGATAAAGCAGCAGGAAGGAGAAGAAGCTGCTTGCCTCGACTACAGTGGCCCAGGTTTATAACAGAAACTGTTTCATTTATTCTCTCCAGGCACACTATGAAATGAACAGGTTCAGTCTGCTCCAGTTCTCTCGTCTGCAATCAGGAGGCTAAAATGAATGAGGGATGGTCTTGTGATTACAACATGGCCATGGGAGGGAGCTAGGAAACGTGGGTTCTGTTCCCAGCTTGCCACCAAAATTCTGATGTGATCTTGGGGGAAATCACTTGATCTTTCTCTCTCAGCTTCCCCACTTGTGACATGAAGGAGTAATTAATGCCAACCTCATAGAGGTGCTGCGAGGCGGAATTCATTCCTGTTTGTAAAGCATTTTGAGATGCTCAGACTGAAAGCACTATGGAAATGCAAATTATTATCAGCTGTATTCAACATTGGTGGGCACGTTGGAAATGGATAGGTGAATAACATCAGCAGGACTCAAGTATCAGGGGGTAGCCGTGTTAGTCTGTATCTACAAAAACAACAAGGAGTCTGGTGGCACCTTAAAGACTAACCGATTTATTTGGGCATAAGCTTTCGAGGGTAAAAAAACCTCACTTCTTCAGATGCATAGAGTGAAAGTTACAGATGCAGGCATTATATACTGACACATGGAGAAAAGGGAGTTTCTTCGCAAGTGGAGAACCAGTGTTGACAGGGCCAATTCAATCAGGGTGGATGTAGTCCACTCCCAATAATAGATGAGGAGGTGTCAATTCCAGGAGAGGAAAAGCTGCTTCTGTAATGAGCCAGGCAGTGGGCTGGAATTGACACCTCCTCATCTATTATTGGGAGTGGACTACATCCACCCTGATTGAATTGGCCCTGTCAACACTGGTTCTCCACTTGCGAAGAAACTCCCTTCTCTCCATGTGTCAGTATATAATGCCTGCATCTGTAACTTTCACTCTATGCATCTGAAGAAGTGAGGTTTTTACCCACGAAAGCTTATGCCCAAATAAATCGGTTAGTCTTTAAGGTGCCACCAGACTCCTTGTTGTATCAGCAGGACTCTCTGCAAAACCTGGCATAATTAATGATAGTCTGTTTCTTTCCCTAGTGAAACTCCCTACACCCCAGGGGCTGCTGGCACGACTCCTGGTGAGTAGACCATGAGAAATGTGAAGTGGGACAGTTAACTATAAAAATCAGTTTTATAGCTAGATGCTTATAGACAGGCTGAGGAATGTGTATGACTGGATCTCTCTCTCTTCGCCCTCTCCTGAGACACACTGTTCTGCATCCTCATACTAGCTAGAATGCTTTCTTCTTCAGGACGACACTGCAGTAGAAGCAACAACTCTATTGTATGGTCTCCACAATGAGAGAGTCTGAACTATTCCCTCCTTCAGGAACAAACTGGTATTGTGCTGACAAAACTTAGCCTGTTCTTTCTCTCTCATTGACAGGTAGTAGCCTCATCCCCTTATGAAAGAGAAGGACATGGATGTGCTGCCTTGCAGTTACTTGAGGCCCTGCACCACAATATCCATGAAGCAGTGGGTGAGATGTGGGTACTAAATATCCCACCTCTGCTGCAGTACATTGAAGGTAAAGTGCTAGTTAGGAGGAGTGCGGTCCATGGAGAATAGAAGGGAAGCCACAAAATGCAGCTTCGTATTGACATGTGTTGTGCCATTCCTGCTGCAGTACATGGGAACAGTGGGGAATTGAAACTGGGCTTCTAGGCCCTCACTTTTCCTTCACCTGGATAACTGTGAACCACTGGGGTAAATCCAGAGTTTAACCACTGAGGCCAATTCAATCAGGGCAGAATCAGGCCAGGCAGGTTTCAGCTGAATGGAAATTTTACAGCAGTTCCCCCCACACCTTTGCTAGGTTATTAGTTGGGAAGGTGAATACACATGAAGCTGGAGGTTAGTGAAATATTTTGGAGTTACATATATAGTCTGATTTTGGAAACTGAATTTTTCTGAAAATTAAACCCCATGTTTACTTTCAAGGGTGATTCAATTAAAAAACCCAGAGTTTTTCTTTCTGTAAGGAAACCCGAGCCATAAAAGCTAGGTTGGCCAAGTGGGGGCCCTTTGTAGAATCTAGATATTATGGGCCTAAAAATGTCTTTCACCAATTTTACAGTGGTATGAATCTATTGACCTCCGTGGAAAAAACCCTTCAGTCAGTGTAGGCCAAGGGTAGGCAACCTATGGCACGCGTGCCAAAGGCGGCACGCGAGCTGATTTTCAGTGACACTCACACTGCCTGGGTCCTGGCCACTGGTCCAGGGGGCTCTGCATTTTAATTTAATTTTAAATGAAGCTTCTTAAACATTTTAAAAACCTTATTTACTTTACATACAACAATAGTTATATATTATAGACTTATAGAAAGAGACCTTCTTAAAACGTTAAAATGTATGACTGGCATGCGAATCCTTAAATCAGAGTGAATAAATGAAGACTCGGCACACCACTTCTGAAAGATTGCCGACCCCTGGTGTCGGCTTTGTCTACACTATGGGGTTATGCCAGCAGAGCTCCAATGACGTAGCTGTGCCAGTACAGTCTCTGTGGAGTATGACAGACCCTATGTGGAGCACAAACCCGATATCTTTCTGAGGAATATCGGACCCCAAAATGTTCAAGTGGGTTTGATATTCAAAAAAAGATTTAAGAAATGAGCTGTATCTTCCCTAGTTGTTGTTGCTGTACAGAGTCCCCAGTATTACATTGTGCCGACATTAAAGAAGGGTAGGTTAGAGCTGGACATTCAGAGACAGGGCCAGATTCTCAGCTGATGTAAATCAGTATAATTCCATTGACTTCAGTGAAGCGACACCGATTTACATCAAGTTAGGATCAAGTCCAGAATCTCTTATTATGCAGGAAAAGTTTGTATTCACATTAAACCCAGTCTTCTGATGTGCTGAACAGTTTTGTGAGGTGCTAAGCACCCTCAGCTCCCATTACAGTCAACAGGAATTGGGAGTGCTCAGCATCTCACTCCTGGTGGGTTGACTGACCCGGAATAAAAATGCCAGCAGGGTACATAACATGATACTTTCTGTTGGTCCAACAAAGAACGTTGGCATAGGTCCCATTTAGCCTTGAAAGCCCAGGTATGTTACAGCTTGGCAGACCAGGAGTTTTAGAAGGACTGATTGCAAAGGAGATACCTGGGACGACTCTTCTTGCTAACCTAGGTGACGTTATTGTTTGCCTCCTGCTTTATAGGAAACACCGAGAATTCCCTGGACCATGAACGGTGGGAGCACATGCTGCTTCAGGTACAAGATGGCTTTCAGCTGTATTGTCACAGCCCTCCCTCCCCCCTCCAGATGTATCAGCTGGGGAAAGAATAATGATAAATTATTCATTATAAGCAGAGCTGGTCAAACCATTTCATTTGCAACTTTTGTTCAGTGAAAAATGGCCTTTTTTATTTTCATGGGACATTTTCAAATTTTTCAGTTTTTTTTTTACACAAAACAAAGCAACCCCAACCCAAATAGAAAATGTTTAGTTTTTTGAAACTGAAGTTGATTTGGGGTTTTTTTTTTTCCCAGTTGTTTTCCTGTTTGTCTCCTCCCCCCTCCGGCTTTTTCAGTCACAAAGTGGAAGAGGGGGAAACAGGCATGGGGACGAGGGATAAAGGGAAGGAAAGAGGGAAAACAAAGAATTGAATAATGGTCATTTTTGATTTTGAAAAGCAAAATATTTTTTGTTTTTTCACTTTTCATTTGTGTGTTGAAAAATCAAGAAAACAAAAAAATCCCACTTGTTTTGTGAAATGGACTTACTATTGTTCAACCAGCTCTAGTTATAAATAACTCTGTATTACCACTGGGAACAACACAAAACTTAACCAGAAAACCAGCATGCTAATGGTGCTAATGCATCACTGGGGGACATTTAAAGGATTCTTTTTTTCTATTTGCCACTCAAAAGAAAATTTGCTCTGAGAAACCCAAAAAGGAAAAGAGACAAGACAAGGTTTGGTGACCGTATCTCATGGAGAAGCCTTTCTGGTCAGAAAGAGCTCTTTACAGCCTCGTGTAAATCCAGACAAGGAACATTTTTATGGCGAGCGCTGAAAATGAAAGGAAAGGACCTAGTGACAAATAAGCCCCAGAAGGTTTGGAGTTCCATTTGGGGTTGGATTACACTCTAGAATTTCCCATTCCAGATCCAGCCTCATTTGAAATTCTTTGGGCTAAAAAATCAAAGAAGATTAGGTTCTCTTGTGAGGTTTCTGATATTTTCTGGCTGCTGTTCAAAATTCGGGCCTGAAACAGCAAAGTGCTGAGAGTTACTAACCTCTCGCTGACTTCAGTGGGAGTTGAGGGTGTGACCCCAGGTCCTTTGGGTGCCCAGTGGCAGAGGCCACAGGAGTGCATAGGATTACCAGGATTCCCTGGATCTGATCTCCATATAATCAAAGGGTGTCATGTAAAGCCTTTACTGGATACCTGTGCCACATGGATCATCATAATCATTGCACAGTGACTGGATGGATAATATATAAGGCGTTATGGTTGTATACTGAAATTTATGCTTTTAAGGTCTGTGAGTTGGGGCTGGTCACCAGAAAGTGATCAACAAGTTTCTTTCAGGCAGGAGATGCTTATCTGCCTGCCTGAGTAATTCTTCACAGTGGATGCTAATCAATAGAGCAACATTCTAATCAAGTGATTGCAAAGTCTCCAGAGGAGATTCGATACAAGAAAAACAAACAAACAATAGGGGGTACCCTGTTTACAAGTGAAGACAATGGATGCTTGGAACTATATCTGGAGGTCCAGAGGTATCCTGTACCAGGTATCCTTCACCTATTGGACGAACTGCCAGCTGGCTTGTCTTATGAATGAAGGATCACATTTGGTTTGGGTGTTTCATGCTGGGAGAGAGATTTGGGGGAGCTATCCTTTGTGAGACAGGGGAATGTTTGGTTATCTAAGTTTAAGCTCTAGAAGTGTGTTATGATTTTATTTTTATGTAACCATTTGTTTACATTAATTTTACTTGTTGCTTCTCAAATCTCTCTACTTGTTTTCACTCTAAACGTATCTAAGTGAAGTATAGTTGTTTTCACTCTAAACGTATCTAAGTGTGTTAAATGGAGCGATGATGCTGAGGTGACACCGGTGACGTGGTGTGTAGCAAACCTATGAATTCGGTGAGTGTCCAGTGGAACAGGGGCTGGACATTCTCGGGATGCACAGAGGGCTCGGCAGTTGCACTGGACTGATTGCTTACCTGTAGAAGGACAGTGGAGCCTGGATGGGGTGAGAAGGGCGTGCTTGTGTTTCCTGTGGCTGGCAGAGTCAGGAGCTGACACGTGGCAGGCACAGAGGAGGCTTCCTCATGCTAAGGGCAGGTGGTAGTGAGGTACCTCACAATCCTGGGGACCCTCAGGAGGTGGCATAAAGGGTCCATAACACTTCAGAGAAGGTTCCTGGTCCTTCATAGTCCAGGGCCCTTTGTTCAAAATTTATTAGACCCATTCTCCATCCACTATAAAATCACTCCTCAATGGTCAGATTTCTTGGCTCCATCTCATTCTCCAATTCACTGTCCATCTGGGTTTGGAGACTGAGAGGAATCATCAGGCAAAGGTTAAAGAACAACAGGCAGAGGAAGTCTGGGTTGTTGATGTTTATAGTTCTCAATAGGGAAATAATCTTCCCGTGACACCTGAATATTGGAAAGTTTACAACAGAGAACAAGGAAGAAAAAAAACACCAAACAAACAAACAAACCCCACAACAACCCCCAAATTCTTGCAATTAACCATCTGCTTTAACTCTTGTTTTACACTCAGTTCCTAAGAACATCTCTGGAGATGATAGGCGACAGTGCCTGGAGCAGCCAGTTAAGCCTTGAGTTGAGCCAGCAGATGGCCGGCTATGCCAGCCCCTCCAAAGAGAAGGTTTGTTATCTGTTAAGGCTTAGTTTCTAGTTAATTTCCCTTGAAATTCTGATTGGGGGGCTGCATAAGGCTTCTCTCAAGGCTTCATTACTTTATATTTTATTCTGCATATCAAATTTGTTTTTACTTGTTCCCTGCTCTCTTGCCCCCCGCCCGCCCTTCCAATATTTGCTTGGACAGGCTGCTTGTCTGTACTGCATTGTTGGTTCTCTGGCTGGGCTAGATGATGGGATGTTTCTGCAGTTTGGATGCTTGGACTTGGCTATCTTGTTCCTTCCTGAGTGTTGCTGAGCTGGGTCTGTACTGACAGGCACGTTGTGTTACTGATATCTCAGGGCTGGTCTCTTTCTTTCAGAGTTTCCTGTATAAGGCGCTAGGAATGTCCTTAGCAGTTTGTCAGGACCTGGTCCACGTTAAATCACAGACTCATAAATTTCTGACGACAACAGATTATACAGAAGCCCCTGAGAGAGAGGTGAGGACTCTGTCCCTCTCCCCACTTTACCAAGTAATCCCTGAATGCTCCCTGTGGGGCTCAGCTCTGAGTTGGCCTGGGACAGATGCCATTTTCCTTCATATCCTCTTCATTGCTATTTCACTCAGCCCCCGCTGCCCATGTGTCTCAGGCCTCACTGGCACTTTACACCACTTCAGGAGAAAGGAATGGACTCGTGGGGTCTATCAGGCACCTGGTTAGATCCTAACCAGTATTTTTCTTGGGTGACAGGGAGTCATTTCCATCCTCGCATTCTCTGCTGAGAGCCACTTGGACCTCACCTTGAACGCACTTCAGGAGTTTGGCGCTGCAATGAGCAAGGTTAAGATTTCTGGGTTCATCGGCCGCCTGAAGGTAAAGGAGCCAGGGGCTTCTCTCAAACTTTCTCTCCCTCTAAAGCAGGGGCAGCAAGCCTGCGGTAGTGTCTGCTCTGGTCAGCTAGCATTGTCCCCCAATGTATGCGTCCTGCGTGATGCCTGCAGTTAAGCAGAGAGGAGCACAATCTGGAGCTGGGGTTCTCTCAAATGATTTTTATCGTCTGATGTCTTTTCCATGCAAGCAACTGATGTAGTTCCCACACATTGTGCATGGGAGGGGCGCTCAAGCCATGAGACATCAGATGATAAAAATCACTTGAGAGAACCCCAGCTCCAGACTGTGCTCCTCTCTGCTTAACTGCAGGCAGTCTGTTGTAAAATGATGGCAGATACACTGGAGGGTAGGGATAGGATACAGAGGGACCTAGACAAATTAGAGGATTGGGCCAAAAGAAACCTGATGAGGTTCAACAAGGACAAGTGCAGAGTCCTGCACTTAGGACGGAAGAATCCCATTCACTGTTACAGACTAGGGACCGGATGGCTAGGAAGCAGTTCTGCAGAAAAGGACCTAGGGGTTACAGTGGACGAGAAGCTGGATATGAGTCAACAATGTGCCCTTGTTGCCAAGAAGGCTAATGGCATTTTGGGCTGTATAAGTAGGGGCATTTCCAGCAGATCGAGGGACGTGATCGTTCCCCTCTATTGGACATTGGTGAGGCCTCATCTGGAGTACTGTGTCCAGTTTTGGGCCCCACATTACAAGAAGGATGTGAAAAATTGGAAAGAGTCCAGCGGAGGGCAACAAAAATGGTTAGGGGGCTGGAGCACAAGACTTATGAGGAGAGGCTGAGAGAACTGGGATTGTTTAGTCTGCAGAAGAGAAGAATGAGGGGGGATTTGATAGCTGCTTTCAACTACCTGAAAGGGGGTTCCAAAGAGGATGGACCTAGACTGTTCTCAGTGGTACCTGATGACAGAAGAAGGAGTAATGGTCTCAAGTTGCAGTGGGGGAGGTTTAGTTTGGATATTAGGAAAAACTTTTTCACTAGGAGGGTGGTGAAGCATTGGAATGGGTTCCCTACGGAGGTGGTGGAATCTCCTTCCTTAGCGGTTTTTAAGGTCAGGCTTGACAAAGCCCTGGCTGGGATGATTTAGTTGGGAATTGGTCCTGCTTTGAGCAGGGGGTTGGACTAGATGACGTCCTGAGGTCCCTTCCAACCCTGATATTCTATGATTCTAAAACTAGGCAAATATCTAGATGAGTTGATATACCCCTGGAAGACCTCTGCAGACCCTCAGGGGTACACAAGTACCCCTGGTTGAAAACCACTGATCTAAAGGATAGAGCAGGAGACTAGGCCTCTGGGCTTCCATTGCTGGCTCTGCATTTACTCACTGTGCAGCCTTAGGCAAGACATTTAGCGCCTGATCTTGTACCCACCAGTGTCAACGACTAAGCTCCCGTGTACTTCACTGCTGTAGGTTCAGCATTTTAGGCTCTCTGTGTCAGAGTGACCCGTGGGAATGATGGAGATACTAATAACTCCCTACCTCACACAGTTATTATATTGCTTAAATACTGTTTGCAAGTGGTTTGAGATCTTTGGCTGAAAAGAGCTTTGCAAGTGCAAACTGCCATTGCTGCTGTGAGCAATTCCTCGGTCAGCAGCAGATCAGAATTCCAAGGCAAAACGAATCACAAGATCTTGTCTCTAGTGACATTTCCGATTGTCTAGGACTACCACCATGGGAAAAGAGGCAAGACTCGCAGCACCCTGATGCTGACATACAGCAACGTGGCTGTTCATGCTCCAAAAGACCAGCTGCTCTCCCGAGTAGAGGCAGACATCACAGGGAACATCCTTCACCATTACAGAGCCAGTTGTCGGGTAAGAGCTTTTGCGTGATAAGTGTTAGGGGCATTACCCTGAAGTTATAGCATTGCCTCTGAGTTTATAGAGAGCGGGCTTGTATTTTCTAAAACTCTCCTTTGAGCAATAATTTGTCACATAACTCAAATTTAAAACTGTAATGGACGGAGCGTGAGCTGTCACATCTTGTATCATTTTTGTTGCTCTTCTTTGTATTTTCTCTAGTTTCTCTATATTCTTCTGAAATTCTGTAGACCACAGCTACACAGTAATTCAGATGCATTCAGACTCAGGCTATTCAGAATAACACTCTAACTCCCCTAATATGTATGTGTACCTAGCGCTATCTTTCGCTACCCAAGAGAGACTAGTGCTAACTTGTATTTAGTTGATTTGCTGTCACTCTGTTTCTTGGACACACTTACCTCATATCTGTCTTCTTGTTTGTCTGTGTGCTCCTTATTTCTGTTCCCTAGGTGTCTGACTGCTGGCACTGACTCTCATCTCCGTGCAACCTCTCCACGTCACTTTGCCATTCAATTCTGCCCTGTCCGACTGAGACTCTCATTTAGGCATTGTCAAAAACAGTTGAACCAAACTGATACCTTCTAGTAGTTCACAAATGCAAATATTATGTAGTGTGGCCCCTGATATTGACCTCTGCAAAACACCCCCTCTGGATACATTTCCTGCCTTTTGGAAGATTTAACAATAGTGATTTCTCTCTGCTCCATATTCACCAGCCAGGACATTTTGAGGATGTGTGTTATGTTGGACATACATTGCTAAGAGCTGTTTTGCATTTTGTTTTTCAGGTGCTGGGCATCACTGTTACGAACAAGGTAAATTCTAAATAATCTGCTCTCAGGTCTTGCATTTTCTAGACACAAGTTGCTTGTTTAAATTGCACAGAGCTTGATTTCCTTGCTACATCAAGCAGGAGTCCTGGCTGCTCTGGTGTGAGTGGACCTGGATTTATTTGATGAACCTGGGTTTTCTTTTCTTCTGAGGTGGGTGCAGAGCTGGGGTCCTCTGCCTTCTGGGGTCTGCGGACACCGCTCTCCTCTCCTGAGGCTAGATTTAATTCCTGATCTTTATCTTCTGGACTCTGGTTCTTCTCTCAGTTTCTCATCCACATCCTCTTGTTTCTCCTTCTGGATTATGTAGGACATGTACCTAAAATTAACCCTCATCCAGAATGTCACGGAGATTAGCTGTGCCATCTTGGAGACCAGAGACTCCCAGGAGTTCGAATTCTCCTACAAACAGGAGCTCCTTGGCTACATGCTGGTGAGTGATTAGGAGCTTTGAGGACTGAAGTACAAAGGAGTTTGTTGTAATGCAATAAGACTGGTTTTCCAGGGAGATGTTATTTTATCCATTGGCTGTGACTGTACTACTGCAGTCTCATGAGCTACCTGCATGGCACCCCAAATGCTGGGTCCACTCTGAGCTCGGCAGGGATGCTGACATATTGTGGGCTGTGACTGGAAGGAATGGCTTGTGTCTGGTGAGTTCTCTTTTTGTCCTCCGCATAGCCTGCAGATGGCCCTACGGTCCATTTCAGAGGCAGAGAGCCTGCTGAGCCCGGTGTCTGTTTATTACAGGTCTGGCATATGGCCCTATTTCAGGGTGTGAGAGGAAGACCTCTCTGCCTTTCAAATCCATTTCCCATTTTTTATGTCCCTATTAATGCATTTCAGGACTTCATTAAAAAGGAACCACTGGATTCCCTGGCATCTCCAGTTCGCTACAAGGCAATTCTTGCCATTGGACATCTGAGGTAGGCTATTTTCTGCCATATTTCCTGGCACTGTGATGACTTCTTATTTGTTAATTCATGAGTGTCAGGTTGGGAGCAGTCTGATGCCTGCAGGGTTTGGCTCACATGCTGCTCACCAGCAGAACTTTCGTTCTTGAGGGTTTGAATGTGTCCATTTGGAGGTTTGTGCTTGAAAGACACAAGACTGGAGGTTGTGGGGCATGCAGTACAATGGAGGAGAGTTCAGATGGGGAGGGAGGTGTCTGGCTAGCTGGCAGGGGGAAGGAAGCTTGTGGGTTTCTCTAAAAAGGGGACTTGACGCTTTAGCTTTACTTCTAGATGAGCCAATACTTAATAGAGGTGCAAAGAGGTGCTCAGCTGCAAAGTGAAGAGTTGTTTGCATTTGGGGTTCTAGACTGGGGCACTCTCTAGCCATTGGATCCACTCTTTTACTTGGAGGTGGTACTGAGTCTAATGCATGACTTTTCTCCCTATCTTTCTTCTGCCAGCAAACTCAAACCATCTTTGACCTTGGAGGAAAACCGTGAGCTCCTTGATGAGTGTCTCAAAAGTTTATTTCCCCTTCCTCCCTTGGAGGAAATGAAAGAGGAAGGCGAGACAGCAAAGGATGCTCTGCATAGACAGGTACGTGACAACAATTCTCCTCTGGCACCATCCACTGTATTTCTGCCCAGCAGGCACTGGGTGATGGCAGTCACACATGGCTTCCCTGGCAAGGTTATGGTTAGCTTTCCCCGGCCCACACACACAAATGATCTGTGCTGAGCCTCACTCCTTCTCTTCTGGTTTCAGTCACTGTACGTGAGGTCCTTGGAAGCCCTTGGCAAGCTAATGAAGACTTTGCTGGAGGAAGAACCAACCGCAGACTGGTTCCAGGAAATGTTTGAAGTGAGTAGACCATTGAACCGCGGTGGAGATTGTTTCTTGTGTTACAACAGGGAAGAGTCAGAGATTTAGGGGGTCAAGCTTCAGTTGTGGAGGAATTTTCCACAACGGAGTTAATTTTAGGGAGAAAGCACTACATTCTTCCTTGTGATAAGTGGGCATGTGCCCCATTGAAATCCATGGAAGCTATGCCATTTTATGCCAGGGCTGGATTGGGATCGAGTTCTTACAATGGAGTTGATACTACTTGGACCGGCAAGAAAATCACCACTGCAGTAGCCAGATCCAAGAGAACCAGTTGAAACTGATCACTTCTTCTAAGAGGAATTCATTACTATTGAGTTAAGCCCTGTGTATGGAAACTCATTCAGAGGAGACTTCCTGTTCCTCAGACAGGAACAGAATATCTGGAAGAGCTGAGGGGTGGGGAGTTTGATGCACCTTTAGTATAAAAATGAAGTTATAAAAGGCGGGGGGGACTTCTCTGCTCTTATTCAAATTAATATAAAGAAATGCTCCTCTCTGTCATTTTGCCACTCGACGTGGGAGAAGTTGCCCAGGAAACAGACCACAGCAGCAGACATCAAACAGCATGCAAAGTGCTAGACAGCTCCCATCAGACAGTCTACAGCAGACATCACATACACGGGCCCAGATTCATCTCTCATGTAACTCCTTTGGCTTCAATCACCAGAGGTGAATCTGGTCCCTGGGACTTGTATATCTAAGGGGCTCTTCCATTAGACATGTAATTCCTTTGCTACACCGAGGTCAGATGCTTTGGAGAGGGATTTTAGTGACAATTAAACCTGTTTAAGAGGAACTTTTGGGAGGGATTTTCTGGTACTAACTCTGTCCATTCCCCTGCTCTACCAACAGCTACTAAGGACATGGTTCAGTTCAGGGCAGGAGTGGGAGAGAGAAAGGGCCTTGCAGGCCAGCACCCAGCTGCTGACTGCCTATCAAGAGGCAGTTAATAGCACAGTGAGTATAGCCTCTTACTCTTCCTTGAGCTGACTTCCCTGCTTAGATCAGATCTGACACTCAACGCAAATGCATGAAAAACTCTTCCAGGGCAGCAGCTGGGATCTCAAGGTGACTAAGATCCCTCTGCTTCCAGTAGAGAGGTTTACACAACAATGCTGTGACCACACTCCGGGCAGACTGCAAGAAGTAGAGGGCAGACAATCCCCCAAACTGATGGCTTATTCTATAATTAGATTCACCAAGTCAACAACAGAAGAGCTCCCACCCTAGTTAACAAGATGCCAAACGCAGTCCCCTTTTGGCAGTCCAGACCTTGGCTCCCATCTAAACATCCATGTCTTGGCAGAAGGGGGAGGGATCGCTCAGTGGTTTGAGCAGTGGCCTGCTAAACCCAGCGTTGTGACTTCAGTCCTTAAGGAGGCCATTTAGGGAAGTGGGGTAAAAATCTCTCTGGGGATTGGTCCTGCTTTGAGCACGGGGTTAGACTAGATGACCTCCTCAGGTCCCTTCCAACCCTGATATTCTATGTCTAATATAGTGAGGGGTTACTGAAAACTTGGCTCACCATATGTGAGGTTCATTGATCATAAAGGACCGGATGCTTATCCCCAGGTCAATATGAGTCTCAGGTCTTTCCTAAATATCATGCTGTCAACCAGTCCTTAATAACTAAATCTAAGATTTATTGTTAAAAGAAAGAAGAGAGTTACAAATGGTTAAATGATCAATATCCATACAAGTGACTTTCAATGTTCATAGTTCAAGATCACAACAGTGATGGAATAAACTGCTGGTTTGTAAAAGTCTCTCTGGAATCATCCCAACAGATCAGAATCCAAAGGCAGCTTAGATGTAAAATCTGTTAATTTTTCCATGCACTTTCCAGGTTATTCCAAATGATTATTTGGAAAATCTCTGTCCTATGGCTTACACTTTCCCTGTTCAAAGTTTAAGCAGACTAGAGATGATAGGCTCAGGCCCGAGCCTTCTCTTTTATAGCTATTCTAGCAGGCTGACAAGCCTACCTCACAGAAATTGTCACAGAAGGACCTTCCCCCAATGCAGATCACCTGTTGTACTTTGCTTTGAAGATAATCTTCTATTATCATTCTATTAACACAGTAAACTAGTTACATTCCTTCACATAAGGTAATTAGCCGTTCTTCCATTATAACACAGATAGTTAAGCTGAAGATAATGTAGAAATGATTGGTTTCCTGGACTGTCTTACATCTTTGATTTTAAGGTTAACTGAACACCTTGCATACATAATTAAGGCAATTAAGACATGAAAGGGAATTAGCATCTACAAGCTAATTTGGTTACATTGTGAAACTTCTAACCGGGTATAGATAAACACAGACAAATACACTTAGCCTCTATTGTTCATTTTTGAATGAGTTGATGATTGCTAGACTAATACATCTCTTAGAAATTCACATGCAAGTGAACTGTCTTGATACAGTAGAAGCGCCTCTTGTTAAGTTATTATGGGTCATACACAGGTTGACTGGTCTGCCAGTGTCACAAATGCATTCTTGGTTCTTATGCTCCCAGGATGCTAAAGCTGAATTTCTATTTAATCAGCTAAGAACATAAAACATAAGAGTGGCTATCCTGGATCCCCCAGAAGAATGGTTCATCTAGCCCAGTATCCTGTCTTCTGACAGTGGTGGGTGCCAGATGCTTCAGAGGGAATGAACAGAACAAGGCAATTGTCAAGTGAACCATCCCCTGTTGGACAGCCCCAGCTTCTGGCAGTCAGAGGTTTAGAGACACCCAGATCATGAGGTTGCATCCCTGACCATGTTAGCTAATAGCCATTGATGGACCTATCCTCCGTGAACTCATCTAATTCTTTTTTGAACCCAGTTATACTTTTGGCCTTCACATCTCCCTGGCAATGAGTTCCACAGGTTGACTGCATTGTGTGAAGAAATGCTTCCTTTTGTTTGTTTTAAACCTGCTGCCTATTAATTTCATTGGGTGACCCCTTGTTCCTGTGTTATGTGAAGGGCTAAATAACACTTCCTTATTGACTTTCTCTACACCAGTCATGATTTTATAGTTCTCTATCATATTCCCTCTTAGTCGTCTCTTTTCCAAGCTAAAAAGTCCCTGTCTTTTTAATCTCTCCTTGTACGAGAAGTTGTCCCATACGCCTAATAATTTTTGTTGCTCTTCTCTGTATTTCTTCCAAATCTAACATATCTTTTTTGAGATGAGATGACCAAAACTGCACGCAGTACTCAAGGTGTGGGGGTACTGTAGATTTATATAGTGGCATAATGATATTTACTGTCTTATTATCAATCCCTTTCCTAATGGTTCCTAACATGTTGTTATGGTTTTTGACTGCATGTTGAGCAGATGCTTTCAGAGAACTGTACACAATGACTCTGAGGTCTCTTTCTTGAGTGATAACAGCTAATTTAGACCCCATCACTTTGTATGTACAATTGGGATTATGTTTTCCAATGTGCATTACCCAGTTCAGTACAGGAATCAGAGGCACAGTGTTATCAGATGTGCCTGTCACTTTGAGTAGGCTCATTGATTAGGGTTACTCTTCTGGGGGAGGGGGAGTTTTCTGTAATTCTGTTAATATGCTGCTTATGTCACTTGTGTGTTCATATGGAGCTCTACTCCTTCTTTCTACAAGTCCCCTCCCAATGGAGCTATCCTGCAGGACCTAGGTTCCCCGGGGCTAATAACTAGAACTAGATGAAGATGCGCACGCACTCACACTAGCAGAGCAAGTCAATCAGCACTCCCCAGCTGATCCCCTCATATGTCCCTGTATTCAGTGGGCTGGGTTAAGCAGCACTTTCAAGCTGGTACCCTTATGTGCCCCTGGTCTCAATAGGCTGGGTTGAACAGCACTTTCAGCTGCCCCTCCCTTATGTGCCCCAAGTTTAACACGTCCCTATCACACTTTCACATTACAATTGTACTGGGAGTAACACACTTGATGAGCAAACCCCACAGTATTTTGGGGCACTACAGGGATCTTTAGCTTAGGTGCAAGAAGCGTTGCTGCAGAGTAAATGGGGGAAGCTAAAAACACAAAAGAGTAAAATTCAGAGAGAGAGAGAGAGAGAAGCAACCAGCTGAACCATAAACGTTATTTATTGAATAATAGTGATAACTACACAAGGAGGCTAAACAAACATAACAGTTACATTTTAAAGGTTAATACCTGAGGTAGAAAAGAAAACAGAGAGAGAGAGGGATCTCCCCCACTCCATGAGGCTTGAACTGGTCGGGGTTCCCAGGTGATGGTGGTCGCTCAGGGTCCTGAGTGCTGGAGACAGGCAGAGCCCGCAGCGTGATCAGTCAGGAGATGGAATCCCAATGGAACTGATGCAGAGTTTGGGTCTATACATCAGAACCCTTACTTGGGCATAGGTCGGGGGTTTTGTAGAGAAAATACAATGGCTCAAGGGAGAACACTAGATTTGTTTATGGGTAAACTGATGGCTCAAGGATTTTCTTTAGGCTAGGCCAGGGGTAGGGAACCTATGGCACACATGCCAAAGGCGGCACGCGAGCTGATTTTCAATGGCACTCACACTGCCCGGGTCCTGGCCACCGGTCCGGGGGGCTCTACATTTTAATTTAATTATAAATGAAGCTTCTTAAACATTTTAAAAACCTTATTTACTTTACATACAACAATAGTTTAGTTCTATGTTATAGACTTATAGAAAGAGACCTTCTAAAAACGTTAAAATGTATGACTGCCACGTGAAACCTTAAATGAGAGTGAATAAATGAAGACTCGGCACACCACTTCTGAAAGGTTGCCGACCCCTGGGCTAGACAATAGGAGCTGATCACTCTTGGCTATGGGTGTTGTTTTCTTACAGGGAGCTCACAAAGCAACTAGGCTGCTACAGTATTTTGGGATATCAATCAAAGATTTATTACTAGAATTGCTCTGATAATTGCTGAGCTGGGTGTGTGCAGGTGTAAGTTCATTAGCATCTGGAGCAGGGATTCCCATGATGCAGTGCGTCCCTGCTTTTCTGGTCCCAGAGTTCAGTGCGGTTCCCCGTTCCTCATTCTTTATGCAAATTCCTATCCCATCTTTCATGCAGATGAGGTTAGGGGAGTTGTCTCTGTTCTACATTCTGTAAGCAAAAATGGAGACGTCTTAATCTTGTCACCCTTGTCAGGGGGGGTCTAGGTGTGTCTCCCCATGCCCTTCATTGTTCTCTGCAAGCCTTTTCTCCGATCGGTTTTGGTTCAAACAGAGACGGGGTGAGGGGTGTCCTTCATGAGTCACACAGGCTAGATACTGCGCCCTGGTTCCCCAAAAACACAGAGCTGACTGGTATCAACAATAAGGAGGGCAAGTGAAGTCTAGTACAGCTGGAGAACGTTCATTCTTCATTCTTTTGTAATTAGACTCAGGAAACTTTTAATCGGTTTGGATCTCTGATTGGACTAATAGCACCATACAGCTGTGATTCACTGGCCACATCCCGTCAGTGGGTGGTTGACTGTATCAGCTGCCTTCTCTGTATACAAGGTGAGGAGACCATTAGCAGGTATAAGTAATTCTTCTCCATTAGCAGGTATAAGTAACTCTTCACCTTCTTTCACTGTTGTAATGTCCATTTTTCTGCCTGTCTAGTTCTTTCTGTCCTGTCTGTTAGCACTTAGATAACAGAATGGTGGGCATCTTGTAAATACCTCATTAGAAGAGAAGATTATGATGTGTAAAGAGCCTAGCACACTTTTGGGAACTGTACAAATAATAAATGGTCTGCATACAGGTAGATAACTGCTAAATTCCTTAGGGCTTGTCTACACAGGGACACTAAGGAAAGTTAATCCAAATGAACTAAAGGTGTAAATTTAAAGTGGCATTAAACACATGTGTGGATGCTCTGATTCTGAATTAAAATGGCCCTTATTAATTTTAGTGAATTACATGAATGAAACTAACCTGAAATAAGGCCCCTTTAATTCTAAATAAGTGTGTCCCCATAGGTGTTTAATGAAGTTTAACTAATGCATTTGAAAATTAATTTGGATTAGCTTTCTTGACTATCTCCATATAGACAAGCCCTTGGTACTAAACATTTTCATTCTCTTTACCCTGCCACTGGCTGTATTCGAGGGGTTTCCTGGAATAATTCTTTAAACAAAAAGTTCTTCCAGCAGCCCTCTGTCATGAGCATTCAAAGCTACTGGAGTAAGTGTAGGCCATTTTCCCCTCTGTGAAAGAGTAGGATAAAGGGATAGGGCTTGGTTATCGTTTAAGGCCATTTCCAATTAGGGTGACCAAACAGCAAATGTGAAAACTCGGGACAGGGGGTTGGGGGTAATAGGAGTCTATATAAGAAAAAGACCCCCCAGATCGGGACTATCCCTATAAACTCGGGACATCTGGTCACCTTATTTCCAATTATTATTAATCAGTCCTAAAAACCAGTGTTGGTGATTCAGAAACAGAAGAAGGGACTCCAATCTTTGCATGTACACGATAGAAATCCCCGCATTGTTTAGAAGTGACTGATGAGCCTGGGTTTCCTGCCGAAGTTTTTGTCCAGCCCCATCTCTTTTACAATGAGAGTTTGGTGGAGGGATTCACCTCTACATTGGAACCTGAGATCTATCTGCATGACTTGTACTTGACTATGAGATTAGATTTAAATACTGAGAGCAGAGAGGCTACTGAAACCAGACACACCCAGAAAGCTGCTCCAAGCTGAATACAGTGCTTGTTCAATCCTGTATCATTCACAATAACATACCACTACTGTTAACTTTCAGACATTTAGGGTGTAATCCCGACTCCATTACAGTCAACAGGAGTTTTGCCATTGACTTTGATGGGGCCAAGATTTTACACTATGCTGATAATAGCATAGCACATGGATCCTTCTGTAGGAATATCCATGCAATAGAGGTTCAGTTTCATGAATCGTTACAGTACTTTTTCTCCTTTTCTCCACTCCAGGCCAGTCCATGAACCTGGGGTCAGCGGCGGAGGAGCTGAGATGTCTCCGTGAAGCACTAACAGCTCCAGACCCTGAGGCTCTGTTTCAGGCATCTTCCAAAATGGCCAGGGTAACTGACTCAAAAAGCTTGTGCGGATGTTCTAGTGACGGGGCACTATTCATTTCACATTTAAGCTTTTATGATGCCTTTCCGTACTTGGAGTGAGCTGTGGGAGCGGGGCATTCATTGCTAGTAACCAGCAAGATGCTTTTCATAGATGTGTGCTATGAATGCCATGTAAAAACCAGATTCCACAGAACGTTGCACACACATGAAAATACGCACGCAGCTGCGCACACATGTACCTATCCAGCCATCCATGAGAAAAAACTGTGTTAGTGGAACATCAAGCTGAGAAACCACCCAGTCTTCATTCTGTCACTTTGTGGGTTTGCCTTAGCCTATATTTGTGTGCATGCCTCTCTTTACTTCATTTTATAAGTTGTAAAAAGATGCAGTGTATAGAAGAGAATACAAACTGGAAACTTCCCTCCTGCGTCTCCAGTACAATGTTGTGCTAACTGTGCCACAGAGGCTTTGGCTCTAACCTGATATCATTAGTGTCGAATACAAAAATGTCGTATATAGACTGTCTAGAGAATTGTAATCACAAATGGCTCGCTAGACATGAGGCTAATTAACAATTTGTTGATGCATATATCTTTTCATAGAGATATTAGGCCTCCATTTTTAAAAAGCCAGACATCATTGCAGTCTCTCCTGTTTTTGATTTGTTCCCAGGTTGTTAGTGAGTACATGCCCTCAGAACAGGCCACAGACTTTATTAAGGCCACATTGGGTGGTATGCTGTCTGCCAGTCCCACCTGTGCCACGGCAGCTGGACTGTGGATGAAGATCATCCTGAAGGAGTGTGGAGATGCCATACTGGATAAGGTAAAACGGGAAACTGGAGAGGTTTTCTGCCTAAACTCTAGGCTTTTTAGATCTTTGCCCTTATGTGTAATGAACAAAAATCTTGCTGTTTCTCCCCCTTGGACATAGAGTCGATTCCATCTCTGTTCCTACCCTAAGATAGGCAATGGCAGAATCAATCGCAGTAGACAGAGATAATCCAAGGGAAAAGGAAGATGGTTGGTTATTTATTTGTCTAGCTTGTTGCCACAGTATTCAGCCAAGAAAGGCTTGAAAAAACAGACTCTGGGGAAAATACAACAAGACAGAATAACTGGCACTTGGAGGCATCCAGTTCTTAGGAGGCCTATGGCTAAGGGCTACCTGGATAAAAATAGCACTGTGGTCATTCCCAGTCAGTCTGGAGCCTGCGCTCTGAGACCCACCCTCTTGCCAGGTTTCAGAGCCTGGGCTCCAGCCCGAGCAGGAACAGCTACACTTTTACACTGCTGTGGGATTTTTTTTTGCTATGTAGACGTACCCTTTAAGAATAGAAGGGGGGAGGGAGGGAGAAAACTATAGTGTCTTTGGGATCCACTATTTATATGCCTTATTCTGGAGCCCAGTGCGTTAGGCCTAGATGAAAGGAGCACTCCACAAATCTTCTAACAAGGCTGGTGAAAGGTCTCAGGACAGGGAACCCTCGCAGCAGAACTGCCATGTTTGCACAGTGTTTTGAAGATGTGAAGGGCTAGGAGTGACTATGAGAGGTCATCACCTGTTCATAGTCCCAGGCATTTGCACACTGTGTTTAAAGCACTTGCATATTTTGTGCTTGTGGTTGTTTATGAACTCCGCATTCTTCGAGGCAAATGGTCAGATTTGGCTGCTTAAATCACACCTGCAAAATGTGGGCAAGCAAAGCCTTCTTTTGTGCATGCGAACTGGTTTATTTAATGCATAGCTGGGCACCACCACATTAAATTACCTGGTATGTATATGTGTGTGTCAGTGTTAGTTTTTACAGCCAAGTGTGGGCAATTTTTGTGGGTTAAATTTATGCAGACATATTTGAACATTTGTTTCTTGAAGTGAAGAATTTCTAAAAAAGCAGCAACTGGCTAAATGGCTAAATAAAGGTTTTGATTCTGTAGAATGAATAGAGAGAAAGAAAAAGGGACATTTCTTTCTGGTTTTGTTCCTTCCAGGTGCCAGATATCCTGGTTATAATATATAGCCACATGCCTACTATCCAGGAGGGCAGCTTGAGGCAGTTCCTGGTGGAAGCGGTGTCCATTTTAGCTCACCGTGACCTAGAGACAGTGATCTCCAGCCTCCTCGGCGAACATCTGCCGATGGACAGGTATATACCGCTACCTATTGCATTCATCTTGGTGAAACATGGATCCCACCGCTTTACTGGGAGATGTAGGGCTTTATTTAAGCAGCAAACAGTTTGGGATAATTGCTAAAGGTTAATAGCCTGGGTCTTTCTGCAGGAAGGTCCAAGAGCATGTTAAGGTGGGGTGCGGAGAGAAACTAAGTGTCATTCTGTTTCCATTAATTAATAGCTGCTTTGATATCCTAAAGACCTATCTTTACTGGTATAACTGGAGTGTATTGTTGGAAACATCTACCTCTCTAGACACCTGAATTGACCTCACTCTGGAAATTAGCAGTGGCTGTTGATTTCCTGGTAGCATGACAGCTTCAAGTCCAAATCCCTGGCTGATTACAAAGAATAGAGCCAATATTATCATCAGACCTCTGCTTGGTATCAGTCAGGGTGTGACTGCTAGAATAGAGTTGCTGTCCTGGGTACTTAAAACTGGACTGGAAGCAGATCCATCATTTCATTTAAAGATCCCTAACTGAGTTATCAGTTATCAGTGCTGGAATCTAAGACCATAAGAACGGCCATACTGGATCAGACCAAAGGTCCATCTAGCCCAGTATTCTGTCTTCCGACAGTGGTCAGTGCCACATGCTCCAGAGGGAATGAACAGAACAGGTAATTGTCAAGTGATCCGTCCCCTGTTGCCCAGTCCCAGCTTCTTGCAAACAGAGGGTAGGGACACCCTTTGTGAAGGGGACATAGGATGGCCACGAATATTTGGTCTCATAATTGTATGTCCAGTGTGGCAAATTGCCGGCACTATTATGTTGCGTCCCGCACTTTCTCCTCTTGTGGGGGTGCAGGGCACCGTTTCTCACCCCTGAACTGGGGTATCAACCGTCCCATTAGTGTCCCAGAAAAGGGGAGTGGAGAGGGAGGGACCTGGGCCCACCCTCTACTCCAGGTCCCAGCCCAGGGGCTCTAGGGATAGCAGTGAACCATTTGAACTAGCGATTCCTTCCCCTGGGCTACTTCCCTCTCCGGCCCCTCAGCTTGTGGGGCTTCCTGCCCGCTCTCCGCTTGGGCCAAGTTTCTCCCAACCCCTTGTGTCTGTAGAGTCCCTCTGCTCTGCACAAGCCGGGTTTCCCTTTACCTAGGGTCTTGGTCTTCTGGCCCACCACAGCACTTCTCCAAACTGCTTCCTCCACACTGCTCTCTGCTCCAACACCAAACCACTCTGCTTCAAC
>NW_020665077.1:34932-60545 GCF_002925995.2 Terrapene triunguis
AACTGCTCTCTGCTCCAACACCAAACCACTCTGCTTCAACTCCTCCAACTGTCTGATTGAAGCAGGGGGGGGTTTATCAGGTGACTGGCTTTAGGTGCTCTAATTGGCTTAATTGGTTTCAGGTGCTCTAATTAATCTGTAGCAGCCTCTCTTCCCTCTACAGGGACTAAGGCTCTCATCATCCTGGGGCTTACATATCTCCCATCTATCACTCTCCTGCTGTCCTCTGGCCGTGCTATATCACACCAGTTAGTAGGAATATGGCTTTTCCTTCATCAACTTGCCTTCCAAACCCTAGATCTTTGTAGCCACATGTTCATGATTCCATATTTACTGGAAAATGGGAAAGCAGGAACTGAGGTTGGCGCTCTGTGTCCTGTCCTTCTGAAGTCTAGTATTAATGGTGAGGCTGCAGTAAGACTAGGTCACTTAACCTAGTTCTGGAACTGGAAACTCAATATTTAAACACGAGGAGCGTTAAAGGAGGACAGTACTCCTAACTTTCTCATCATTGGCAAGGAGAAAATTTGGTCTTTACTTAAATATGACGTATTCAGTCTGAGCCACAAAAGTGTCCAGGGGTCACATGTAACTTCTGTTAAATTGCAGTGACATCGCTGAGCTGTGGAGATCTCTGGGGGGAGACCCCTTGCTTGCCACTCAAGTCCTAAAGATCCTGATTGACAGGATAAAGACTCCAACAAGACAAGAAGGCCGCATCACCTCAGAGACTGAAATCGACAGGGATTGGGCAGCTGCTGAACCTCTCTCAGTAAGTAAAGACAGACATGTCTTTCAGGCTTTCCTCTGCCCTGTGACAATCCTGCTGATGCAAAGCTAGAAGTGTGGTATAATATTGCTGTGTGGGCACTTCTCCTCTGATGTACTGTTTCCCTGAGTCCAGCTCTGCTGTCTGTGGAACAAATACGGCAGTTTTAGAGTACGTGGTTGATTTACTTAATAACATCTGGCAATTAGCAAGTCTTTGAACCAGGTTTCTCACAGTGCTTTGCAAATATTCCTTAGGACCCACAACATGCCTTGGTAGGTCATCCACATTTGTACTAGATGTGGGAAACTGAGCCACGAGTTAAGCGAGTTGCTCGCAGTCATTCAAGTTACTGGCAGAAGTGAGAATTTCGTACAGCAGATCTCAGAAGGGGAGAGAGGGTGTGATGGTGTTGGGAAGAGCTCTCATTTTTTACCATGCTCTCCTTTCAGGCAACATGTGCCATCTCTGAGGTGGTGTCAGCACTGGAGTCGAGCAAAGCTGTGCAGGAGCTGCTCCCAGAGTTGTTTCCTGTTCTCCTGCAGCAGGTCAGCCGAACCCTAGGACAAGAGATGCCTTTGCCCAGGATAAGCAGCGAGATGCTATTCCAAGAAGACCTACAACATACTGAGGGCGACCCTTGCCGGTAATTAGAAGGAAGGGAGAGAAACAAAGAGAATTCCAATAGAGTTGTGTGACACTCCCCAGGAGTTCCCAGGGTTACGAGGCACCTTACCATCGCCTGCCCTTAGAGTGAGGAAGTCTTGTCTGTGCCTGATGTGGGTCAGTTCCCTGAAACGACCAGGCTCTGGCAAAACAAACACTGCCATCCAGGCCTCCTCAGACTCTTTGTACAAGTTAGTGATAGGCACACACCAACCCCCGAGTCTTCTGACCGTTCCATATAGTGTCCAGACCTTTATCCACTGAACACCCACAGAATTACCAGGCCTGCTGTTCCCAATGGAACAGTACACGCCAGTTTATTACTTATACTTTAGACTCTATACTTTATTACTTATACTATACGGCAAAACACACAGCACTTAGATATATTTATAGTGCAAACAAGAACAGAGATGATCAAAGAACAGAGATTCCAGTGATAGTGAGTAAGAATGCGAGCAAAAAATGGTTACATGTCAAATGAAATCATAACATGCTCTTAGAGACTAAACTTAACCAACAGCTTAACCTCCTGTCTAAAGATGTTTCTCACCCAAAGTTCTCAACCACGCCTGATAGCAACCCCGCTGTCCATATCACTGTCCATCTACTTCCTAAGTGAAAGATGCCAGGGTGTCTTCTTTGTCCCCCAAATATACTAGAGCACACCTTTGATGTGTACCCCAAAATTGGGTCCCCACCCCGTCTACTTCCTGTTACTTTTCTTTCTTTGAAGTTCTCACAGTCCTTCTGAACTGAATGTGAACCCTACATGCTTAATTTACAGATAAAGAAACAGATGGATAAACATTTCTTGCCTGAAAGAAAACCATTTTTTCACCTTTCCTGGTGACTAGTCCCTAGACACAGATCATAAGAATGTAATTTTCAATGCATATACATGACTCTTTACACCGCATCTGTACATGTGTTTCACAATGATATTGGTGACATGGGCTTTTATTTGAGACTCATATGGCAATCTTTTAGTGAACTAGAATGTACATACCAGACCACTCGGCACCCACTCTGTGCCCCTCGCCAGTTAACACTAAGAGATTCCTGAGTCATCAGTTGACTTCAGCTCTGATAGCCCATTAATGTATATTTCCCACCAATCTCACAACATTATTAGTTTCTATTATTGTTGTGTTTCTTTATTCTGTGCCAACAAGGTGCTCAAATTACAGACTTTAGGGTTTTATAATGTCTCTGAATTTTCCTAGGAAACCAGGATCTAAACTCTGTTCACGGATGGGCAGTGGCTATAAAATAAACATAAGTACTACTTCACACAACACACGGTCAACCTGTGGAACTCATTGCCAAGGGATGTTGTGAAGGCCAAAAGTGTAACTGGGTTAAAAAAGAATTAGATAAGTTCATGGAGGACAGGTCCATCAATGGCTATTAGGCAAGATGGTCAGGGATACAACCCCAAGCTCTGGGTGTCCCTAGGCCTGACTGCCAGAAACTGAGACTGGACAACAGGGATTGGATCACTTCATGATTGCCCTGTTCTGTTCATTCCTTCCGAAGAAGCTGGTATTGACCACTGTTGGAAGATAGTATACTGGACTAGATGGACCATTGGACTGACCCAGTAAGGCTGGTCTTATGTAGTGGCCACAGTGAGTCAGGTTTTCAAACATGGGTGCCTAAGCTTTGTCCACAAAACTTGAATTTGTTCACATGGATGGGTACCTAGCTATGTGATTGCTGGCGCTGCAGACACAAGTGTTCTGCTCGTGCTGTTGGCCCATGTGCAGGCCTATTTTAGGTACCTATATGTGAGGGGTGGTATGCTGTGCCCCGGCCTCTTCCATGAACACAGACTGCGCTGAGTCTCTCCAAAGTGTTCTCGGGATGCCCGCTCCTGAGATCCTGGTGGTTAGGGCTCTGATGACTGTTTGACCCCAATGGATGATCTTAAGTCACCTTTACTCTTGACCTTTGTTTTCTTTCTCCTCCCTCTTGTCTCTCAGGGGACTTCTGCATCCTCAACTTCTCTGTGGCTTGTACTTTCGTGTCTAGGTTCCTCCAGCCCCTTTACATATATTTCCTCTTTACCTGGCCCTTCAGGTTTTGTTTCCACCCTCCTGAGCCTCCATACATGCCTTGGTGTCCCTGTTAGAAAGGGATGCCAGTCCATGCTCAGTAGAAGGCAGTGGGGCAATCCATCCACTACCCCTGCATGTTTCTGCCTAAACTTCCCCTTGATTTCCAGAGTCACCTCTGCCATTGGGCAGAATTTATTGTCCCCATGTACATATTCAGTTTTGATCCTACCTCTGGGAAGTATCCAGTGGGGTTTCACTAACTCCTGCCCGATTAACAAACAGGATGAAGCTGTGTCCATTAGTCCCTTTGGTGGCTCCTCCCTACCCATACCGATATGGTAGGTACTTTCTTTTTTCTTCCCTGCCTGGGAGTCTTATCCCAGCCACAAAACTGTGCAAACCCACAGTCCATTTTAGGACAGTCTCTTTTTAGATGTCCTTCACGTCTATGTCGGTAGCACACTGTAGGACAAGCTCCCACTACAGTTCCTTGAGGCGCCTCCCTCTTCTTCTTGCTGCCCTTCCCAGCTGGAGGCACTCTGGTCCTTCTCAAATCTAGTCCCTTAAACCACTGACTCACTCTGGGAATGGCCGCCTCTGCAAATTCCTCTGTAACTTTAACTGTGGGGTCCAGATTAACTGGCTGGCGCCACGTAACCCATGCTCGGGCATGCTCAGGGAGACTCTGAAGAAACTTCCAGAATCATGCAGTCCATGATCTCCCCCACAGTTTGAGTATCTGGCCTTACCAATGAGTGGCCCAATCTTTTAATTTCTGTCCAGATGCACAGAGGCATAATCCCTCAATCCATCTTTCAACTCTCCATTTCTGGCAGTACTTTTCTGTGAACAGGCTCCACCTAGTCCAGCACGGCTGCCTTAATCATGTCATAATCTCTTGCCTGCTAATCACTAAGACCCATATATGTGCTTCCCCGGTTAAATAGGGTGTCAGTTGAAGGCCCCACATTGTTCTGTCCCTATGAGGTCTCACTGCTGCTCCTTTAAGAGTAACCAAAACCACATCAGGGTTGTTTGCAGGTCCCATTTTACAGAGTCTGATCTCCTGTGCCTGGTTTCCATTTCCTGTCACAGGACTGGCCAAACTTTGGAGGAGTTGTTGCCAGACCTGGGCTTGCTCCTGTATAAATTCCTGAAGGCTCTTTTGCTGTTAAACCTACCAGGCAAGCAAAGGCTGTTTTTCTGCATGGTGGGATTGTTGGAAGGTCTGTAGGGTCTTCTACACCAGCAGTTCTCAACCAGGCCGGTTTTAGGGAGTCCGCTAAGCAGGGCTGGCATTAGACTAGCTGGGGCTCAGGGCAGAAAGCTGAAGCTCTGAGCCCAGCCACGCTGGAGCCCTGAGGCCCAGCACCTGCACTAAAGCCCCGAGCCTCTGCACCCCATGAGGTTAAAAACCAGAGCCAGGAGCCGCAAACTCTGATGCCTGGCAGGGCAGAGGCCTGGAACTGGGCCATGGAGTATTTGTAGCATGTTGAGGGTGGGGGGAGGCTCAGAAACAGAAAGGTTGAGAACCCCTGTTCTACACTTCTCTTTGCTGCTTCACCATCCATTTCAGTGTTCCCTCCATTACCCGGACTGCCAAAACCTCTACACCGGCTTCTCCAACAGGCTCTCCATTTGCATAGATAACAGGGAAATCCCTGATGAGCCCCCAGCTGTGACAGAGAGGGGTGTTGCACCCCCACATCTTCCACAAACAGACCGCGTTGAGACTTTCTTGCTTGTAAGCACCAACATATAGTCTATTTAATCCCCCTACCAATACATAGCACCTTTATATTGTATCTCAACTTTCTAAACTCTTCTCCAAAAGTGGGGGCTAAGGTGTTTCCACTCAGAGACCTCACTTTGCCAGGCTCTCCTACCTTTTTGTCTTTCTGTTTCTCCTAGCGTGACCAGACAGCAAGTGTGAAAAATCAGGACAGGGGATGGGGGGTAACAGGTACCCGTATAAGATAAAGCCCCAAATATCGCAACATCTGGTCACCCAAGTTTCTTTCTCTGTCTGTTCCCCTCAAAGAGCTCCTGCCCATGTCCTTTTACACAGTTTCCCTGTTAATGGAATGATTGGTTCCTTGACTCACTAGCCCCAATCTGACCTCGTAATCAGGTACACCTCTGTCCAATTAGGCCTTCTGTGAGGAACTAAGTTAGTACTAATAGTGACCAGAGTGCTGATTCAAGTGCAAACCCTCAGCTCTCTGTCACATCATAAATGTCCATTAGTGATCACCACACTCTATGCCCCCAGTGTTTGGGTCCTGATCATGTATCTTTTCCATATCATTGTACTCTGCTAGTGCCCATACTCCTTGCAGAAAGGGAAAAATGACTGCAAAATTTTGTCCCTAGCAAAACTAGTCATATGAGATGTATGAGACTGAAACTTACCTCCCGGCATCAAGTCCTTCCAGGGACACTGGTGTCCACGATATTGCCAATGGATGAACTGTCGATGAACAGCAGACCTGACAAGTAACCGGGGCTTCCTCGCTCTGTTCAGGCTGCACCTTCCTACTGATTGCTGCAGTTCTGTGCCTCTCTTTCCCCAGGCTTTCTGTCCAAGCATTAGAGGCTGTGCTTTTCAAAGCTGGGAATGAGAGACTGGTGAGAGCGCTCAGGGAGCAGAGAACACAGAGTCTGCTTGAAAACCCCAAGACTCACCATGAGGGAGTGTGTCTGCTGGTGAGGTAAGAGATCTAGGAGGCATGATTTTATCCTTGGGAATCAGTAGCAAATAGAGTGGCTGAGAGGGAACCTCCAGTTTATAGCTTTATGGGGGGTGCCCTGGGTGGAAACACACAGCTTCCATTCATAGATATCAGTGCTGTATGCTCAGAGCAGCTGAGTTTTTGAAGTGTGCAATCTACCCCATAAGCGGTTTATTTTGTCTTCCAGTGTTCTGCTAAGATCTGGACTAATAACACCTGAGATCTTACAGAGCCTCCTCCCCTGGGTGAATTCCCCAACAGAAAACCTCCGAGTCACCAGCACAGCTTTCCTTGCCCAGGTAAGACACAGGGCTCTGAAGAGCAGTTTCACCATTAGACTGTTGTCTCATGTTTGCCTTTCTTTCGGGAGTTGTACAGTTCAGTTCATAGGAGTAATTGTCATTTTAGATAGTAGAATGGGTCCTCCTTTATATGGAAACCTCACAAGGAATTTCATTACACCTTTCTGAGTCATTCTCTCTCTGATATTTTTATTGCTGTCGTTGCCTATGCTAGCTATACAACCACTGGTGCTGGCTGAGAGAGATACAGACAGAGTTTGAATTCCTGGACCTCTTCTGCCAAGTCCTAGTGCTGATACTAACCCACAGCTCCTGATTTTGGTTTAGCTCAGCAGATCTTCTGAATGAACCTAGTGTCCTAATACTATAAAACAAGCAACATACAAATACATTCACATCTATCTTAGGTTCTCATTACTGTAGTATCGGAGTACCTCAAAACTCTTTAATGTCTGTATCCCCACGACACTCCTGGGAGGTAGGGAAGCACAATGATTCCTATTTTACAGGCAGGGAGCTGATGCACAGAAGGGCTAAGTGACTTGCCCAAGGTCTTTGAGGGAGCAGGAAATTGTACCTGGGTCTCCTAAGTCCTGGGCTAGTGTGATAACAGCTGGACCATCCGCCCTTTCCACAGCCTTCCTCTAACATCTGCCTCATATTTCCCACTTATGCTAAGCAACTATCTTAGGGGCTCATCTGGTTCTAAGAAAAACAATCGATCTGTGCCTGTGATGGGCTGTACCTGGGCTTTGAGGCTCCTTACAAGAGGCCCCGTGGTCCTACTACACCCTGCCCCAGGAAAACAGCCACAAATCTGGGTCTGACTAGAGAGGACTCATGAAAGCAGCCAATCAGAGCCCATCAGGCTCAGCTAAAAGGAGCTGCAGGGCCTTAGCAGGTCAGTTCCTGGCAGGACCTGGAGGGGCAAGAAAGGGTGCTGCTCTCTGGCCACAGAAATTCAGGGGATAGCCAGAGTTTGATTCTGGCAGCATTTGCTTAAGCTGGATTTGCAGGAAGAGGGTCCCTAAGAACTTTAACCCGGAGGTGAGGGTGAAGCTAAAAGTGGCTGGTAGGAAGAAGCAAAAATGAACTGAAATCAAGCAGTGCCTAGCTACTGTTTCCAGGGTCCATGGTTTGGAACCCAGAGTTATGGGCAGGCCCTGGTTCCCCTACCATCTACAGTGGCATACGCCCCACGGAGGGGACAATGCTTATGGAGAGCTTGAACAAAGGGCAGAATTTCAAGAACCCAGAGTTGGGGCTGGAGACCCTAGTGAGGGCAATGGGATTGTTCTTGACTACCCCAGAAGGGGTTCATTTGGACTTTGGGACGCAGCCAGAGGCCTGAGACACAGAAGACTCACTGAGGTCGGCTGGCAGGGTGCGCCAGGGGTGAGAAAAGGACTGTGGTACCAGACCCAGCCACTAAGAGGCTCTCAAGAGGTGAGTGGATCCCTATTATAGTGCCCAAAAGGAAAGCTCCATGTTTTAAGACATTTCTCATTTGTGTGGAATAATAAAGTTACAGTGTCTTATGTGCCAAGTATCAGAGGGGTAGCCATATTAGTCTGTATCCACAAGACTGTGGCTGTAGGAGGACTCCTTGTTGTTTTTAGTGTATTCCATGTCTGCTCAAATTATATTGCCAATCTTAATGATCATATTGGGGCTAATGGACATGTTGATTTTATTTCAGCTAATGAGTGATCCCATGCTCAGGGAGAAGAAGTTCCTTAAGTCTGTCTTGAGCATCTTGGAAGAAAGGTCACATGATAGGAACAGCATTGTCCGCCAGATGGCTGTGAGAGGCCTGGGAAATTTAGTCTATGGGGCACCTGAGAAGGTAAGAGAGATTACTGAATAGAATGCAGCATAACTAGAGAAACCAAGAGAGAGAGTTGTTCAGAGTTTACGGAGGCTGCACAAAATGCACTAAGCCAAATTCTGCTCTCTCATATACCCTAGTAACCTCTTTGCAGTAAATCTAGAGCAAGCTGGATCCTTTGGTAAGCTGGGCATAAGTTAACCATGTGCACTTTAATATGACCATATGTAAATGTATACATCTGGGAACAAAAAATGCAGGCCATACTTACAGGATGAGAGACTCTATCCCAGGAAGCAATGATGCTGAAAAAAACTTGAGTCGTGCCAGATAATCAGTTGAACATAAGCTCCCAATATGAAGTTGTGGCCAAAAGGGCTGAAATGATCCTTGGAGGTATAAACAGAGGAATCTTGAAGAAGAATAAAGAAGTTATTTTCCCTCTGAATATGGCACTCATGTGAGCACTGCTGGAATACTGTGTCCAAATCAGGTATCCACAATTCAAGAAGGATGCTGATAAATTAGAGAGGATTCAGAGAAGAGTCGCAAGAATTATCAAAGGATTGGAAAATATACCTTTAGTGATAGACTCAAGGAGCTCAATCTATTTAGCTTTACAAAGAGAAGGTTAAGGAGTGACTTGAGGACAGTCTATAACTACTCACCTGGGGAATAAATTTTGATAATGGGTTCTTCACATTAGCAAACAAAGGTATAACAAGATTCAATGGGGAAAAATGAAGCTAGGCTAATTCCGACTGGAAATAAGGCATACATTTTTAATGGTAATTTTAATTAACCATTGGAACAATTTACCAAAGGTGGTGGTGGATTCTCTGTCACTAGCAATTTTAAAATCAAGATTGGATGTTTTTCTAAAAGATACACTCTAGTTCAAATAGAGACTATTTCCGGGAAGTTGTATGTTATGCAGGAGGTCAGACCGGATAATCACAATGGTCCCTTTTGGCCTTGGAATCTAAGTAACTAGGAATCTAATAATAGGATTACACAGGTGTATTATGGCACCAAGTTGGGCTCATTGTAGCTAGCACCTGGTCTGAAATATAGCTATAGGTCTCTGGGGGGGAGACGGGGTTGATGAAATTCCCACAGCTTCATAACTGCTAAAGAAAACTTATTAGAAGTGTGATCAGTGATAAGTGTTCTTTAATGTCATATGTTTGTACAGGTGAAAAAGTACAAGAAGTTTCTTCTGGACATACTGATCGGGGCCTTACATGACATTTTCAGTTCGGAAGTCATTGGCGAGAGCATGAAAGCACTGGCCAAAGTCCTGAAGGAGCTGAAAGAGAAGGACATAGGTTCTTCCTTCAAAGACCTCACCCAACAGATCCGGACTTACTTTGACGATGTATGTGAACAGATCTCTCCAACCCCAGTTCAACCGATCTTGATTAGACTCCATTTACAATGCGTGATGTGGACTCCTTGGGCATTGCTCATGTCGGAGTGAAGAGATTTTAGGCCCCAAGGAAGAGAGGTGTTTTACGGAGGAGGAGAATATTAGGAGGATGGGGATGACATCCCTGCTCCCACAGTCTCACCCTTCTATTCTTCTTTATTGCCACTGAGAACCTCAAAGAAAGTCTGAATACTAGATTAGGTAGCTAGATAACCATGAAATGGGGGTTACAGAGTACAATAGAGAGTGTTGGGCCTGTTCTATACCATTTTTATGTGAGAGGGTTGGAATGCTCATTCTGTTTTGCACAGAATTTAGAGATTTCAAATTTGGGTTTTGTTCCTATTTGTGGGAACCCCTCTCCCCAAAGTTCAAAACTCTTTGTGAAACAGAATTACTATTCTCAACCTAGCTCTATTGGAAGCGTTGGCCCAGGGCAGTCTGCTCTCAGACTATCCCAGTGCTGGGAACCCAGGAAACCCTGGGAACTAGAGGTGCCAGGGAGTTGCAAATTTGAGAGTCAGGACTCCCAGGGTCCCAGAAGCTGGGGGCCTGGAAGCCCACGATCCCAATCAGCCTGCTAGATTGGCTGCTACAGAGCTGGATGGGTGCACTGGAAAGACACCAGGCAAGTTTCTAAGGACCCCTACCTGGCTTCCGGAGGAATTTCATCAAAACTGAACTGTCGCTAAAATATTTTGATGAATCAGCAAATTTGAACAAAAAATTGGTTAATTACCTTTTTTCCGACTAGCTGTAGTTGGAATCACTCTACTTTAGCGTAGAAGAGATGGCTGTGCAAAGTGCATGATGTGATTGTCTCTTAGTTACTAACTTGCAGGGCTTTCTTGGCTGTAGGAGGATGATGCTCTTCGCTCAATGGCCTTTGTCCTATTTGGCATCCTGGCCCGGCTGACAAAGAGAAAATGGAAGATCTATTTCGCCGACCAGGTTAAAAAGAGCTGGGTCACACTTCTGCTGCACCTGCAAGACCCAAACCCTGAGGTTTCAATGGTAAGACCGACAGTGACTTATTTACTAAGCAAAAGGAATCTTCCTCCCAATGCCAGGGGAGCTCTGCTATTCCTGCCTGCTGTGGAGGTCCAAATTCTCCCCTCAGTTCATTGCCCTCCTGCTGAGTCAGTTCCAGCCAGGTTGGTCCATGGCTGCCTCACTAGAATCCAGGAGAGGTCATGGGTCTGACCCCGACAGGTCTCTGTTCCTGTCTGTCTCTGCACCCCAGGCCCCTGCCTCCCCAGAACAGAGAGACCACAGCTATGCCTGGTGCAGCAGCTTTCATCGATATATCTGTTCCCAAAAGACATTGATGCTATCTCCAGGTTTCAGTTGAAGCTCTCCCATCTATTAGTCATTCCTGCATGTTTTCTGCCAATTACATCCAGATGAATCCCTTTTTTTGATCCTGGAATAGATGAGCAGTCACGCAGATGAGTTCCCTTTGAATGAACATAGCACTCGGTAGGGAACAATTCAATGGTGTGATACTCTTTTTCAGGAATGCAGAGCTACGTTTCACCTCTGTTTCCCATTTTTGGGACTGAAGAGACTCCAAAGTGCAATTAATGAGCACCTTGGTGGCACAGCCAAGCTGAAGCCTGAACAGCTCCAGGTGGACATTTGCAGATACCTTGTGAGTGAGCTGTTGAACTGTCTGAGATTATTGACTGGAGGGTGGTGTAGAGGTGGGGGGGGGGGATGTGTGATGGATAATGTAAATAACTGTAAGAGTGGGATATATGACTGAGGGTGATGGGAAATGTAAATCTGCCACAGATTCCCATTGTTCCCACTTCTACCCAGCCACCTGTCCTCTATTTTATTTACCTGTGGTTCGTAAAAGCATGTGCTGGCAGTCAAAGGGCACTTCTAGCCAGAGAGAGCTCATGTGTCCCTGATTTCCTCTAGGCCAAAGAGAATGCAGAGCTGCTGGAGAAATTGTACCAAATCACCATCACGTACTTCTATAGCAGCTGGGAAGAGATCCGGGCAGCTGCAGCCAACTTAGCTGGTGAGAGATGATGCCCAGTGTCCCTTTTGGTATTTCCATTGAGGGAGACAGAAACAATCCCACTGTGCAGCGCTGAGCTGCCATTAATCTCTCTGTGCCTCAGCTTCCCATTCATAGATGGAGATGTTAATATCCCTACCTCCCCAGTGTGGTGGATTAGTTGCTATCAAGTGCTTCGGGATCATTGCAGGGAAAGCACGGTGCAGTCATTTAGTAGTAGAGGCAGGGACATTGTCACGTAGGGCATGGTTACACTTTGAGCTGGGGGTATAATTCCCAGCTTGATGAGACGTACCCGCACTAGTCCTGCGTGCTAAAAATAGAGAGTAGTTGCGATGGCAGGAGCAGCAGGAGGTTTAACCACCCCAAGTATGATCCCATCCAAACCCCAAAGTCTATTCTCACAGACTACTAGACCAAGACACTATCTTAGTATGTCTCCAATAACTAACAGCAGTGGCAAGAGGAACACAGACTGTTTCAAGCAAATGGGTTTTATGGAAACATTCTTTTTAAAAAATGTCTCTCTCTCATTCTCTTCAGTGCGGACTCTAAACTGCTCTAGCATCCTCTTGCCCACAGCTCACCCTTAGGCCCACAGTAGGAGACGCCAAAGACCTGTCTAGGGGCTGCTAATATCACTTTGCACTCAACAAGGGAAGGTTTTATTATTATTGTTATTTATTTTACATTGTGTATTTAGGCATCATCGTGGAACACACAGACAGGCAGCGTATGAAATGGCTGGACCTGGAACATCTGCTGATGTGTAAGTAATAAATACAGCTGAAGTCCTGCTCATTAGTGAGTTCTAAAGGAATTTAGCTGGCAAGCAGCAGTAACCGATACCACTGGTGCAAAGTGCATCAGCCACACAGCAAAGGACAAATTCACTCTTGCCCAGTAGAAAGTCCGCTTTAATTTTCCCTAAAGGAGGAAGCTGCAGAAGGTGTGATATGAGTCAGTACATCTCCTGGTTGTCCTGGCAATGCCCCCTCCACAGCCAGTGCTATCCACTCTTTGGGCTTTATTGGCTCTCTGTGGACTCCCCAGGTGAGAAGAAGTTGTAGCCACTTTCTGCTACCTCAAATTTCCCACCAGCAATTTTTCTTCCAGTAGGTGCCCTGTATCATGCATAAACCAGCTTGGACCTGGCCTCTGTTAAATTCCAGGTTTATTTGAGCTCAGGCAGTGTCTCCTGAATAGAGATGGAAAATAAACTTAAAAGTGGAAGCTATTGAAACAATGGGCCTTCTTCCATTTACAGCAGAGTGGATGACTTTCTGATAGAGTCAGGGTCTCCCCCCAGTTGGGAGCATGGAAGGGACCGAGTGGAAGAACCTAAAGCTTTGTTTGTATTGGAGAGCTGCTGTAGTGTGGTATTCAGAGGTAATAAGTCTCCAGCTATTTCAGGCAGAGGTGACTATATGAAAAGTGAGGCATATTCATCTCTTGTGTATTTTCCATCCCAATAGAAGGACTGAGCCCAGTCTCACATTTTTCCATGTGATCATTCTGCTCAGGTAGTTCAAGGTTCTGTGATCACACGTAGCTGTGATTTGACAGTCTGTTCACTAACGTGTTGTCCTCTGTAATTTCAGCTCTCCAGGTCCTACAGAAAGACCCAAGTCCCACTGTCCAGCTGGTGGCAACTGAGATCATACGTGACATCTCTTCTGGCCGAGTGATTGGAGAATGAAGCGGAACGGAGATAAACAGAAGAAGGCGCTCCAGTAGTATAAGGGCCCTACTGTCAATTGAACGTTAACCCCCACCCCTTGCCCACCGGTCACCAGAAGTCCCACACCCATGGGGTATTACTTCCGGGGTCAAGGTGGACACATAACCAGAAGCAAGATGTGTCATGTGGCCCCTCTGAGAACTCCTCCCACTGCCCTCTACCAATCAGAAGGGGTTTCAGCCACTGGGGACCACCCCAAGAGATTAGACCAACTGGGGGGAATTCTGGGGTGGGGTGACCCATCCGGAAGTGTTTCATGTGACCCCTCTAAGAACTCCTCCCACCACCCTTTACCAATTGCGATGGGTTTTGGCTGCAGAGGACCGCCCCAAGAGGAGATTTGGCCAAAATAGGCCAGGTTCTTGGATGGGGTGAACCGCCCAGAAGAGGGTCATGTGACCCCTCTAAGGACTCCTCCCAACGCCCTCTGCCAATCAGAGTGCAGAACCATCACCCCATAAGTCCCAGTACCGGGCAGAGGAGGCAATCTCTTACCAAGAAGACATGTTTTAGAAATTGTGGAAAGGCTGAGAGGAAACATGGACTCCTCTACCACCCCCGTGAGAACTTCAGACTTTGTTTTAGCCCCGAGGACCTTTGGACTTGTATGGAGAAAGTGCTACAGCAGTGACAGTTCCAAGGAGGGCCCTTTGACTCCACCGTTGATAGATACCTTGGAACCTGACCCCGAAACCCAAACCAATGAGTGTGATGGCCTCTCATTGTCCACCCCCCCTAAAGTTGGAAGAGGATCATGGCTTGGGGGAGTCACCAGCGGACAAGGTGAACGGGAAAGGCGTCGCTCAGGTAAATGAATGATTAAGAAGCGACGGTTGATCATGGGGGTGTAATGGGGTTAGGAATCGACCTAACATTGCATAAATCTAAAAACAAGCAGTGGGGTGCTTACACTGTTTTTTGTCTGAAAATCTCTCAACAGCTCGACGATGCCTTTCTAGAGGCCTTTGAGAACTTACACATCGGTAGCCCTGTGGGAGTAAATATATCATGCATCAGCTGTTTTTTGCTCCTGTCTGAGACACAGATCTCAAGAGGAAAATCCAGAAAAGGACAAAATAGAAGAATGAACCAGATCAGACTCCCTCATTGTAGGGGTCATGGCATCCATTTTTACAGGCGGCTGTAAAAGGTTGTGTTAAACCAGGCAATGAATAAAACTTATTTAAATGTGTCCATATGAATGTGTCCCCCTCCATACTTGTGTTAGTAAAAGATGGTACCGGGAACAGTCATGTCTTCACCTATGGCTCTGTTAAAGAAAATATATTACACCCCCAGGGAAGTTGGGAGCTTGGCGCAGTGAATCCTCTTTTTCAAGTGGCCAAAAAGCATAGTAAAACTTTAACTAAAAGACAGGTAACAGCTTGGCTTTCAGACCAGGATGCTTACACTTTACACAAACTGGCTCGAATACAGCTTCACAGGAAGGATCGGGGCTGATGTACATTAAAAGGAGGAAGAGAAAGAGAAATGTATCATACCTGCAACGCACTGGTCCCCCAGTACCCTTTAAAAAGAAGGGCTTTGATGCGCAGGGCCAGCCATAAGCGAAAGTCCAAGAGGAAGCCTGGGCGAAAGAGAAGACGCTCTCCGCCTGGTAAAAGAAAGATATTTTAATCAACATGGCTTTTGTTCACTGCGGGTCTGAAGCGTGCACCAAATCCGAACTAGACTTGTTTCAAATAGCCCCTACCCAGACCAGCATTGAGAAAAGCATCTACATCGAGGTGCCGCCTCTATCGGCTGTTACGGAGTCTGCCCCCATTGATGTTTTTATAGCCGGGAATGGCATCGATTATATGGATTTAAACAACACGCTGCTGTATCTATGTTGCAATATTGTAAAAGGAGATGGAACTGAACTCGCCATGGACGCCGAAGTGGGCCTGGTGAATTACCCCGTGGCCTCTGTTTTCAGTCAGTTGGATGTCACGCTTGTAAGCCAAAGCAACAACTGTTACCCTTACAGAGCCTTTATAGAATCGGTGCTCAATTACAGCGACGACACCCTTGACACGCAATTTTCTGCTGGCCTGTTTTACAAAGATGCTACCGGACAACACGAAGAAACAGAGTTGGATGGCAGGAATCTAGGGTTTGTGAGGCTTGCAAAGCTGACGGCCCAGAGCAGGACGGCAGAGCTGCTGGGTCATCTATGCAGCGACCTGTTTTTTCAAGAAAAACTTTTCTTGAACGGAGTGGATGTGAAAATTAAACTGACGCGCAGTAAAGACGCCTTCTGTTTAATGGGCAGTGCAGGCGAAGGCTTTAAATTGCGTATTGTATCAGCATCCCTTTTTGTGAAAAAAGTACGGGTGGCCCCGAGCGTTCGTCTGGGGCATGCAGAGGCCCTGCTTACCCCTAATGCTAAATATCCCGTGGACCGTGTGGGAATGAAAGTGTTTAGCAACCCCGCGAGCAGCGGGGTCAGTAACCAGGAGAACCTGTTTTGGGGACAGTAATCCAAAATGCTTGTCCTAGGGTTTGTGGATAATGATGCCTTTAGCGGAAGTTACACTACAAATCCCTTTCATTTTAAACATTATGATATTAATTTTGTGGCCTTGTATGTAGATGGTGAACAGATACTAACCAAGCCTCTGCAACCAGACTTCGAGGCAGGATGCTGCATGAGAGAATACATGAATCTGGTACAGACAGCTGGTAAACACATGAAAGGTCGTTCTCTGTTAATCGACCGTGAGGAGTTTGCACAGGGTTACACCTTGTTTGCCTTTGACCCGTCTCCCAACCAGGAATGCACCAATCAGAATTCCCTGATTAAAACCGGGAACCTGAGAGCAGAAATACGGGAAGGCTTTAACCATCACTGTCAATATGATCGCTTATGGAGTTTTTGACAACGTCATAGAGATAAATCAGAGGAGAAACGTTCTGTTTGACTATATGTGAACATGGACACCGTGCAGCTCTCACATGTCTTATCAACGGACTCTTACACGAAAAAGAATTTCTTAGATGCGCTCCTTTGCGACTGGCTCCCTGGCGGCAAGCTGTCTCAGAGACCCCTAGCTTTGGTGGTCAACACACATCCACACAACCAACCTGGTGAACACTGGCTCACCTTGTATCTGGCGGAGCGTAACCGTGGAGAGTTTTTTGACTCATACGGGCACCCCCCAAACAGTGTGTTGTTTCCTAAAAGCATTACAAAATTTTTAAACAAAAATGCCACAGACATTGTGTTTCACAATAGACAATTACAAGACCCCTGCTCTGTCGCCTGCGGCTATCACTGCGTGTTTTTCTTACATCATTGTAGCAAGGGTTTATCTTTTGACCGGATTTTAAAATTCTGTTCTAATGACTTTAGTGCAAAACGACCGGATGGTGATGAATTTTGTAAAAACTAAATTTAAATTCTTGGGCATGCCTAGCCTTGCTTAAAACAGGTTTCAACAAGTCCAGACATGCGTATCTTGCAATGATTTTGATAGCCATGTTATCCAATATTCTCAGGCATAACAGACAATGTTTGTTTGGCATTATCCAACACATTTTTTATAAAGTAACTTTTCCCACAGTTGCTAGGCCCCACGAGAATTGCAGAAAAGAGGTGTTTCCACCTCATATCTATTTTAAAAGCTGTAGGGCAAGGTTTTAAACCCTTCTCCTAGGACCCTCTTGTTGTAAACGACTTTCTGTGTTTTCTTAAGGGTTTTTGTCTCTATTTGCCACTGATTTTTTGTTCTTTACGATAGAGGGCTGCTGCACCTCTATCTTTTTTGAGGTGTTTTCTTGCAGGCTCGTGCAATAGTCCAGGACTAGATCTTTCAAACTGTCAAAGTTGGTCTTTTCACAGTTTGCTATGTTCAGGGTAATACCTTTGACTTTCATGCAGGCCTTTCTTCCCGACAGCTTATACCTGTATGTTTTCGGGCCTGCCAACACAAACTTGGTGTTGATCTGGCAGGACCTTGCTTGTGAGGTCCCCTAAATAATCCCACAGAGGGGGATTCCAGTCACCCTCCCTTTTCACAGATATCACCGAGTCAGTGTTGTGGTACAGGGACCGCTCTTGCAACCTGTCTAGCAGGCTGCATAGTTCTAAGCGGGCGTAAGCAGTGGTGAAACAGGCTATGAAAACATTGGTATTTCCAGAGACAGAGTACCGGTCTTTTGTGTGTTTCCAAGACACGCACGCTGTTTCAGCGTCGATAAACTCGCAGGATGAAACCTCGTAGTTGGGGGGGAAACAGGTACTGAAAGAGTTGGTCAGGGTCTCTCACGATGCTGATGTTGGGTAGGTTTGTTCTTTGGTCGAATTTACCCCACAGCGAATTTTAAAACAGTTTAGCGATTTGGCGTTTAGCGGTGTTAAACCTGATCTCATGTTGGCATAAATGCACGCCTTCTTTCTGGTAGAAATCGTTAATGTACTTATTTTGTTTTTCTTTGTCTGTGCACCAGCTGGGATACCCTGAAGCCTCTTGTTTCTGGTGGAGGTGTAATTTTATGTACGCTGAAAAGAGTTCATCAGATTTTTCATTAAAATGCCAGTTTTCATATATTTTAGCCACCGCCTACCCCTTCGCTATGGCCGCGTTCAATTCCGCCGTGCACCAAGTCCCCAGGATGGCCGTCTCCTTGTCAGTATGGGTGCACGTCTCCCGCTGCTTGGTTTCCACACAGGTTCAGCATAGCGGGAACATAAGCTTGCCACCTATTCTGACAGGTAACAATGGGAAAAAGAAGCCTCGTGGGGGGTACACTTTAACTTTTGCAATTCCAAAATTATTTGCAAGGGGTCCCAATTCGTCATATACTATATTGGGGTGTCCGATAGGGTATTCTTTGGTTTTGCTTACGAAAGGGTACAGGCTGGTAAAATCATAATAGTGGATTTCTTCCCCGGGGTTAGGCTTGTAATATAGGCGGATAGCGTTTGTCCTCCCCCCAAAAAGAGCATCCCTAGGCACGAGAGGCTGGGGCAACTGGGCTCGGTTTAAGAAACCTGCAAGCTTCCTGTCTGTTTCTTTCATCATCTGCCACTCGTGCTCCTAAAGAGTCCTCACTACAAAACCAAGTCGTTTCAGACAGTCGGTCTTGAGCTGCATCTTGTAATAAAGAAACTCAAAAGTTGTCCCCGTCATAGGGTTTTGTGCTTTTTCCACAATGACAGTGACACAACCGTGGAAAAAAACAACTGTTGAACTCAAAGGCTGTGTGTACCCCGTCAACATTGGCATAGCTGTCTAAAAAGTAGGGGCCTACCTGTAGTTCCCCACCCTGTAAAGCATGCCGTATATGTATATTTTCTTTGTGAGAGGTATACAACAGCCACTGAATAGCTGGGGTCGAATATCAATTTTTCTGCCTGTGATAGTTATCTGGAGGGAGAAGAGCTACCATGTTAGGCTCCAAAAACATAAACCTGTACATAGCCATGCAGACACATGCCAGTGTTATGTACCGGAATGGATCTATACACAGTTTTATCTCAGTGAATGTACCAGGTTCTGTCTCTACTAGATCTCCCTTCTCTGTCATTTTCATAATCTCTTTTCTGTATAGGATACAAGCCTTTCTCAAAATTTTGACATCCTGCTGACAGTTGTACGCGAGCTCTTGCTGCAAGTCAAACGTCTCATACCTGTGGTCCCAATATCAGTCGAGAAACTCTGCTTTTTCCCTGGGCATCATGCTTTCTACACCATAGTGCTCCACACCGGGCATAGGCCCCACTTAATTTTGATTTTCTCAAGTGTTTAAAAAAATGTGGAAAATACCCTTTGCACCCTTCAAACCCCATCCCCTGTGGGAGCTTGCTAAGCTTCATGGGCAAGAAGTTTAAAGAGAGTCTATAAACCGAATGCCCAGGGCCTTAACTTCCACACACATTAGTTTACTACCCTGAGTGATCAGTTCTAGGCACATCTTTTCCTTCAGTAACTGTCTAACGATGAAGTACGCATCGTAACCTTTGGAATTGTGCGCTAGGAATGTGTAGTCCTGGAACTCTTTGCCAATAAAGGTCTTAACAACCATAGAAAGACACTCATCGTCCTTCAATTCCCAGGACTTTTCCGGCTTTAGGGACATAGTGAAAATGTAATTGGGAGTGTGCAACCCAGGCTCCGTCTATTCAAAATCATAAAAAATATACTTTTCTGAGGATTCAGGCTTTCTAAGGCTGTCCATAAAACAGAGGTGACTTCTACATCACCAGCGATCAAAGCCCGACACTGCTTACAGTGCCTCCCTTGACACCTGTGCCGCTTGTCCACGTAAGACTGACACTTATCACGCCAAATTTTAGACAGGCATTTGACTAGTTATTTTGATGCACAGTCGATGTGTCTGTCTAAACACTCTTTGGACTGACAATATAGTCTACAGCTAGGACACCTCAGCTGCATGCCCACGCTGTCTGAGTATATTACGCTCAGGCAGAGGCGGCAACGATACCTGCAAGAGTGGTCGTGACTGAACACCGTGTGGCAAAACTCACAATAATTTTTCGCTCCAAACAACTTTTTCACATCCAGAACCCCATAGTAATGCTCATCATGCAACAGGATGAAATAAGTCCTGGGGTACACTGGGCCCCCGTTTTAAAAAAGCCCCACCCACCTTTCACCACATACAGCTCCACCTGTATGTTGACTCCTAAATGCTGCTCAAACGTTGCTACGTCACTGAGCATAATCTTTTTTTGATCTGACCACCCCAGTTTCTCACGCAACTTTCTCGCCCCCGCTAACAATTCCACGTCCCTAGGTTTACGGTCGGACATGACGGCCAAGAGCCCACCCGCAAAACACAGATTGGTACCCGTGTAAGTCAGGTCTACTGAACATTGTCTCTTTTTATGGATGATTTGACTACTGAGGATACTCTACGAATGCCCCCACCTCTGGTTTTTACAACGGTCACAACGAGGCCCAATGTCCCATCAACATGCAACTCTCTATTGCTCTGTAGCAGCTTTGAGGTCTGATTTAAGAAATCCTCAGCAGAAAGCTCATCTCTAGTTCTTCAGACCAAAAACAAAAAGTTAGTTAAATTACGGCTCTCTAAACATAGCTGAACATAATCATCAGGGCCTACCCTACCATTAACGTCATCGAGCACTAACTGTATTCCCCTGTGTATGGCTTCAACAACCTGCTGAGCTGAATTTATTCGCTCAAGATTGACAAAACGAAATTCCGTACAATACATCGACCCCCCCCCGCAAATCTAGGTAATTCATGTTGCCAACATCTCACTCTCTCCATATACACCTCTGCATTTTCAGGGTTACTTGGGGGTTCCTCTACGGGACCATCAGTGGCATCTTTCTACATCAGATGCTATTTGAGAGTCAGACTCCGAGGTGCCTCCGTGAGGGTCATCGGGAGTAGATGGGGACCCATCTAGAGAGCCCTCTGGGGAATTTTCTAAACCAGACTCTGCGTGAGAGTCTGATTCCACCTCCCCGTTTTCACACAAGCCAGTTTGAGAGCCTCCAGTAGGGGGCATCTCTTTTTGTTTTTTCCCCCCTCATTACCTCTTTAGCCCTTTTTAAAATTTTTACAGCGATCCTGGCCTGGAACTTTTTGGCAGCCATTTGTTTGTCCACCCAGCGCTGTCCCCCCTTTTGTTTACACCCGAGCTGATGTGTAGCCTTGAGGGTGCCCCTTTTACCCAGGCCCCTTTCCATGACTAGTCACGCCTGCTCAGAGCCACCCTTTGTAAAAATTGAAGTATTTTTCAAAAAGTCACCCGCCAAAGCTTTTGCATTTTTGATGTGGTTTCCAGCCCTCCTTCCTTTTAGGCCCCCTGAAGATACAGCGTTCACCAGTATTCTGAACGAAGCGTCATATTTTTCCCAAATGTTTTTAGAATACCGTTCTTATAGAACCCCCGAGGATACTGCGTCCATCAGTTTTCTGAATGAAGCATCATACTTTTCCCAAATACTAGACTATGGGGGAGCTGTGAGGAGCTTATGGTGTTGGGGGAATGGTTTGTCAGTCCTTGGTTTTTTATTCACAACCCCTAGAGCGCATGCTCCGGGTTTGTGAATGTGTGTGTTTTTGTGCACGTTCACAACCCCTAGAGCGCGTGCTGCAGGTTTGTGAATGTGGGCGTTTTCGCTCCGTTTTCTCAGGGCTTGGTGTAGTGGTGGTCACTGAGGAACTGGAGTTGTGTTTGCATGGTTGGTTTTTACCAGAGTCTTTTGTTTTGTCCTTGGGTTTGACGCATATGAGGTTTGGACTGCCCTGATGCTTCATCTGCACTCTTGTGCTGTTTTGCCTTGTTAAAGGGCTCAAAGCAGATTTCTGGTTCTTTGGCAGTTCTGGTGGCGGTGTCCCTGTAGCTCTGACTATAACATTGTCAGGAGAGCTGCACATGCCTGATTAGGGAGGAAGGAACATATTACAAAACTTAACTTTACCATCTTTCTCCCCCACACCTATGCATTTACTTAAAATACAAAACCTCATACATTAACCAAACTAATAAACACAATATATTTACTGGGCTTCATCCATCCATCAGTCACTGATACTGGTGACATTTTCTTTTCAGCTGTCTCTTTTCTTTTTCTTTTAAGCTTGTTTACCCTCTGGTCTAAGGGTCTCTCATGTTTTGACTGTACTGTGGAGCAGACAATATTATTATTATAAATCACATGAAACTGTCTTGTAAACTTAAGAATAAAATATTTATTTGTGTGTTTTTCTATTTAAAAAGTCATAGCTTTAAAACAAAACAATCCATTTCAGGCTGTACAACAAACAGGAGTTTTGAGTTTATTTCTACCACTTTAAAACAAAAAACAACAAACCCACATTTTTTTAATACACCTCATTTTGCAAAATAAAAACCAAACTGCTTTTAAAATCAACTTTTAAAATCCAGTTTAAAACCATTTTGCACAGAAAAAAAAAAACACCCTCTTAGTTTGAAACACACCATTACCATCAGTTTGCAGCCATATACTTAAAAAAGCCCACCTATGTTTTACACACACACACACAGTTAAAAACACAGTTTGCAACAAAATACTGTTCAATAAATCCACATGCATTTAAAAGCCAATGGCAGAAAGTTACCTTCTACTACAGGATAAAGTGTTGCAGGCACATACTTGTTCTGTTTTCCCCCATGTGTCTTTGGGCCTTTGGATTAAAGAACAAGCAAAAATGTTTGTTAGTATTACCCCCAAATCCCTATACAACCTGTGTAATACCTGAAGTTATTAAGCAAAACTACAGTTAAAATGGTTTTTACCTTGGCCTGGTGATGAAATGCAATTTAAAGTTACTGGTTCCATGCTAAACAGATCACACTGCAATAAACATAGGCATCATTATTTACTAAGACAACATGGCCAACGAGTGATATTATATAATATATATGTTCAGAGTTAAAAACAGGGAGCATACCTCCTCTTGCAGTCCAGCAGCCATTCAAGAGAGTTTCTGTTGAAAAAGACAGTCTCCAAAATACCTGAGGTTTTTATGCCATCCTAACCCTTTCTTTCAAACAGACTTCAAAATAGTAGCTATCAGGTTGATCTGATTGCTACAACTCTGAAATAATAGATACTTAAGGACTTTAGGCCCCCTCCCTAACATTCCCTTTTGTGATCTAGGGTGGGGGAATTAAGCTGTCTGCACAACTGAGCTGCTTTTGGCTACATTTTTTTCCTTTTAGTTCAAATACATTTTTCTGTAGGGCCTTCTTACAGTATTAAACAGTAAATCCCCAATCCTTAGTGTAACTGCCCCATTCCCAAGTGGGGACCCTTTGCAGATATCAATACATGTCTTTGGGGCTTGTTTCTTTAAACATGTTTCTTTCATGCTTAAAGTTTGGGGTGGGGGTTTGAAATAAAATGGTTGTATCACAACCATAATAGGCACCCAGAGCTTTTAAATGTTTGATTGTCTTTAGAACAAATGCTTGTTCTAAAGCATGGTGAAGGTTTGTGAACCCTTGAAACATTTCAGTTTTGAGTTAGACGCTTGTGTGTGGGTTGTGGGTTTTGTTTTGTTTTTTGGTAAATATATTATTTTAAACATTTAATGGCATTGAATTGCTAGAAAGAGTGACCCATAGCATTCAAACAACTCCTGGGGTCATATTTAAACTGTCCAATAGAGTACTGCCAACTTCTGGGACATTTTAACTGTCTAATAGCGCTCTACCAACTCCAGGGGTTCTATTTAAACTGTCCAATAGCATCTGCGAATTCCTGAGGTTTTATTTCATTTCATATTAATCAGAACTTGCCCACCCACCTCCCTTACTATGGGTGCACGCCAATCAAATTTATCCCTATGGCAACATGGGTATGTAATCATAATTACCTTCGCTATTCAGTGGGGGTGTGGTTAAAACCATTCAGTTCAACAGGATGAGTCAACTCTATTGTACTCCACAACATACATTTCAGCTTTTTGCTGTAAATGGGTCTCTTTTACACAAAGACACAAGAGCTAGGTTCTCACAAAGCATTTTTTTTTAATTGACAAGACATATAGCTCCTTGAAAACAAACCAAGATGTTCCATCAAAACTTTTAGCTCACTTAAGGACCAGAGACCTTCTAACAGAAATACGGATAGTCACAAAGCCCTTTTCAATAGATTTTTTTTAATTTACAGCTACCAAGTTTTATATTGCCTGTTTGTCCCCTCACCAATCTCTAACTTAATCCTTTTAGATTTCTTACAAATAGTCTTTTTCTTAAGCAGGGCTCTGTCACTTTTTGTGCGGACCAGACGGTCCATATAACGCTGTAAGCAGGCATCTTCCAGTTTGGGCATTTTCTTTAAAATGTGGCCAGGGTCTCCACTGAATCGCACAGCATTTATCAAGGTCACCCCTTGCGCTAACTGTTCTTGGGTTAGGCACAGACATTGCATAGCATAACCTATGGCAATAATAGTGTTCAATAAGCTTTCCAAACACAGCTCAGCACACAGGCCCCGGAGCTTGCAGTTTACATTCATTGAAGTCCAAGTCACACGGTCATGGTGCCATTGGGCTGGCGCATCTATGACACAGCCCTCACAATCTTCAAAAAGCTTTTCCCTAAGACAGTGATTAAGAATGGCATAAACAGCAACGCGTACAATAGTCCGCATAACTTTTTTACGCTCACGACGTGGCACTGGCTCAGTGAGTTCTATCCCAAGCCTCCTCCTAAACTCCTCATAGCCATCATCCTCGGAGTTCATCTTCGCTGCTTGATGCAATGCTGACCAGGGCCTCCGGTCCTCTAGAAAGGCATCGTCGAGCTGTCGAGAGATTTTCGGACAAGAAACAAGTGTAAGTTCCCACTGCTTGTTTTTAGATTTACACAACCCCAGGTTCCTAACCCCATTACACCCCATCATCGACCGTCACTTCTTAATCATTCATTTACCTGAGCAACATCTTTTCCATTCACCTTGTCCACCGGTGACTCCCCAAAGCCATGATCACCTTCCTACTCCAGGGTGATGGACGACGAGAGGCCACCATGCTCATCGGGGTGTCTCATGAGTGGTTGGGCTTCGGAACTGTCGCTGCTGTAGCGCTTTCTCCACACAAGTCCAAAGGTCCTCAGAGCTAAAACAAAGTCCGAAGTTCTCACGGGGGTGGTAAAGGACTCCCATGTTTCCTCTCAGCCTTGCCATAATTTCTAAAACACATCTTCTTGGTAAGAGATGGCCTCCTCTGCCCAGCCCTGGGACTTATGGGGTGATGGTGCTGCATTCTGATTGGCAGAGGGCATTGGAAGGAGTTCTTAGAGGGGTCACACGACCCTCTTCTGGGTGGTTCACCCCATCCCAGAACCTGCCCTATTTTGGTCAAATCTCCTTTCGGGGCAATCCTCTGCAGCCGAAACCCATCGCGATTGGTAGAGAGTGTTGGGAGGAGTTCTTAGAAGGGTCACATGAACCACTTCCGGACTGGTCACCCCACCCCAGAATTCCCCCCAATTGGTCAAATCTCCTCTCGGGGTGGTCCCCAGCGTCTGAAAACCCTCCTGATTGGTAGAGGATGGTGGTAGGAGTTCTTAGAGGGGTCACGC
>NW_020665077.1:60555-69470 GCF_002925995.2 Terrapene triunguis
TCGGGGCATTCCTATCAAGGGCAAAACCCATCCTGATTGGTAGAGGACAGTGGGAGGAGTTCTTAGAGGGGTCACATGACACACCTTGCTTCCAGTCATGTGTCCGCCTTGACCCCGGAAGTAATACCCCCATGGGGTGGGACTTCCAATGACCGGTGGGCAGGGCTTATTGGGTCAAGGTGTAGAGTTAATGTTTGATTGACAGTAGGGCCCTTATACTTGCTCCCGCTACCCAAAATTGGAAGAAGAGAGAGGCAACTATTCTACTGGGCAGTATTAGCCGTTGTCCTACTGCTCAGATGCTGTAAGTGAGAGAAGGATGAGGCCCTGTAAAGTAGCCTGGGTTGATTTTTATTACTCAAAGCGTTTTTATTACACATCAGGACATCTAGTCATTCTGATGGACATGTAGCCTCTGGACAAGCTCAGTGATAAGCATGTACATTATACTGCTTGCTCAGGGGTCATTACTACAGTAACAGCCACGTACTGGCCCAGATCCTCAAATACACCTGAGCTCTAGACTCTGGGTTGTTCTAAATTATGCTGTCTTGAAACAGCCATTGCTGCACTGGAGATTGCTGTAGCACAACGCACACTGTGTGTGCCATCTTCTGTTTCCAGCTCACACCCCATATACTTGGGTGGGAAACTAGGAGTTGGTGACATACAGCCAGCTACACTGGCTGTACACTATATATGCTAGTTCTCTGTGTTAGGGATTTGCACCTGCTGGGGAAATCCTAGCTGCCTCTTCGGGCAGCTTTATGGCTACTTTGTCCTGCTCCACTGCAACATAGGGCAGCAAAAAGGTGACTTTACCACTAATCCCACCCCTATTTATGCACCTACATGTGATTGTTGGGAGTCAAAGTTTAGGTATCCAGGTTTGGAAAATCCAGTCACCTGGCATAAAGTTGTCTGATGTCAACCAAAGGACAATTATGCCTATAAACATCAGTCCCCTTGTTTTTCAAATATCTATTTTAAACACCACAATGCTGATAGAGATTTAATCAGCACGGCTGCAGGTGGCTATAATGAGTATTTAGGCATCTAACTGCAGATTTTAGTGCTTAACTTTAGCCACCCAAGGCCTTTGTATTTGTATTGCCCAATCCTATGAGTTGCTGAGTGTTCTCAAACTCCCACTGATGTTATCAGGAGATAAGGATGCTCTGCCCTTCAGAGAAGGCGCTCAGCAGATAGAACTCATCCTCCAAAGTTAGCTACTATGATCCTCCACCTCATAGAAAAAGGTCACTGAATGGTCAGGTTTCTAGTCTCCATCACCACCTCATTCTCCAGTTTACTGTCCCCCTGGGTTCAGGGCCTGTGGGGATTCACCAGGCAGCAGTTAGCAGAGGAGGGCGAAAGGCAGAGGGAGTCTGGGATGTTATTGCTTATAGCTCTCAATGGGGAGACAAAGTTCCTGTAACAGTTGAATATTGGAAGGAAATCAATAGAGATCCCTGCTGAATTGACACATTCCGCTCATTCAAAAGCGACTATATTAAGTAATATGGGTTCCCCTAATCTTGTAGTGTTTCCTGTTTTGGTGATTGCTTTCTATACCGTATCCAGCAGCTTATTCCCGGTCCATGTTATCAGATTGGTATTCCCTAGTATTCGCCACTCTGTTTATGTGTATTAAGGGGCACTGGACAAATACTCATGACTCTTCACATTTCTTTTTCAGGTGCTGGCCAAGTATCTCACAAAGAAGGTCATATGTAAATAACCCAGCCCCAGATTTTGGATTTACTGTGCTCACATTTCCTACTAAACTGTTTGAAGTATCTGTTTCAATTGCTCAGAGGCCTGATTTCTTCTTTCCGAGAAATTGGGGCTTCCTGCATGTCCACTGTAACCATGATGTGGGGGCTTCCTCCCTTACCCTTTCTCTGCAGAGATGGAAGAAGACCTCAGTTCAGTGCCTCTCTGGGGTTTCTAATCACTCTTCCAGGATCTCCACTGTGACGAAATGGGGGATTTTCTTATATTTTTGTGGTTTTCCAATGGTTTGCATGTAGAGGGAGTGGGACTCAGTGCCCCTGGGTGTTACTGGTTTAACGAGGTGAGGGGAGAGGGAGTTTGTTGTTACAGAGGACCGGAGAGGGAACTTGGGACCCCAGCGACCGGTGACCTGATGACCCAGAGACCCAGCTCAGGAGTCACAGCCGGTTCTAGCCAGTGGGAGGACAATGGGCTGTGAAGAGAGGACCCCATGACCCAACCAGCCGGTTCCAGCCAGAGGAGGGCAGAGAGGAAAGGAGGCCCAGACGACCCTGTTTACCTGGAAAGAAGACAATGGACAGAGGGGGGCTTGGGGCCGGTGATCTCAGATGCAGCTGGGAAGCAGGGCTGGAGAGGAGGGGCAGGCAGAGCCCACCTGGATGCAAGGAGACTGGGATGTACTGGGCTGAGGGAGGTCAGGCCTGAGGCCCTGAGTGTTTCCTGTGTTGTGTTCAATGCTCAATAAACCTTCCTGTTTTACGCTGGCTGAGAGTCACTCCGGTCTAGAAAACAGGGTTGCATCGTCCCCTTCAGGGGGAGGGAGGCCCCGGGGGGTCCAGAGCGAGTGGACTCCCTGAGGGGGCCCACGGCGAGAGACAGACGTGTTAAGGCTCAGAGAGGTGTGGCTCCAGGAGGCGGAGGGGCCTAACTCCGAGAGAGAGTGGACCCCCGAGAAGGGCTGTCTCACTGAAAGGGGTGCCCCCCCCCACAGACCGCACAGGGCCACGAGTGGGCACGATCTGTGAGTCCGTGACACCAACAAAGCTAGATCTAATCCCTGTAGTTAGTGATCTGGGGTCTGGTTCTTAATCATATTCTCATCTTTGTTTGTCTGGGAATTCAGTGTTGCTGATGAATTCTGGGTTGTAAGTGGAATGGACTGTGTTCTGGTGAGTTATCCTCCCTCCTGTCTAGTCTATTTCTGGGTCAGAAGGCTATCTGTGAACCGCGTCTGTTTACTTACAGACTTAGAATAGGTGCCTGCAATAGTGGGCGAGGGAAGGCATCTCTGCTTTTCTAAGCCAAGTCCCTGTTTGTGTACTGCAAGACTGTATCCGAGAGGAACCATTGGAGTCCCTAGCTTCCCCCACTGCACTACAAGGGAACGACTGTCATTGGGTATCTCTGATAGGGTATGTCCCGCTGTGCTCACTGGTCTTGTGACGTCTCCGTATCAGGGACCAGCTCATTTTGTTAATAATTCACATTGGACTAGAGCTGGGTGAAGGCTGCAGGGTCAGTTCGCTGTGGGGCTCACCAGTTAAACTCCACAGTTCAGAGAATCCTGGAAATGTAGGGCTGGAAGGGTCCTAGAAAGATCATCCCCTCTGGCACTATACTTAGACCGTCCCTGACAGCTCTTTGTCTAATGGGTTCTTAAAAACCTCCAATGATGGGGATTCCACAACCTCCCTTTGAGGCCTATTCCAGAGCTTATCTAGCTTTATAGTGAGAAAGTTTTTCCTAATATCTAACCTAAATCTCCCTTGCTGCAGATTAAGCTGATTCCTACTTCTCCCACTTCCAGTGCACACGAAGAACAGTTGATCAGGGTCCTCTTTGTAACAGTCCTTAACATATCTGAACACGGTTTGAACATATTTGAGGTTTGGCTAAGATAAAGAGGCACCTGGAGGAGGGAAACCAGGTTACAGGGGTATGTGTGCAGCTTTCTTGGGGTGCCCAGGCTCTGAGTCACCTTGTTACCCATCTGGCGAGAGGAAGATTTTCTCAGGGAGCTGATATCTAGTCAAGCATAATATCACCGGTCTGTTAACCATCCTACCAATCTCCACAGGGCTCTGCCAGCCCTTGCTCTGCCTTGCACGGTAACAGTAGTTGCACCGCAGCCCCCAAGCCCCTCTGAAAGTGTCCCCCAGTAGCATCGGGTTACTGTCACAGGACACTCACAGAAATTACCAGGGAACAGAATCCAAACAACTTGATTGGTACAGCTCAAGATCAGATCGTTTATAACCTCGCAGCAATGAGATATATGTATAGTGGAATAATCCTAAATTTATTATCAAAGATTAAGATTTAAGAGGTACTGAGTCAGGATAATGGAAACAGAACTGGTTACATATAAAATGAAAATCATAACATGCTTCTTAGAGTCTAAATTTTACATTAACAGGCTAAAATCAATTATTACAGCAGTTTTTCACCTAAAGCAATCTCCCAGCATCCTCATTAACCAACATGCCTGGGATCCAACTTTCCTGAGGAAGGAAAAAGGCTTTTTGCATGCAGTTACCAGATGTGCCCGTCACTTTGGGTAGGCTCATTTATTAGGGTTACTCTTCTGGGGGAGGGGGTCTGTAATTCTATCAATGTGCTGCTTGTGTCACTTGTGTGTTCATATGGAGCTCTACTCCTTCTTTCTACAAGTCCCCTCCCAATTGAGCTATCCTGCAGGACCTAGGTTCCCCAGGGCTGGGTTCCTCCAGCCCTAGAACTAGAGCGTCCCCTACCACATTGGCTGGGAGAGTGCATGCAGTGAGCGGTGAGTCTGAATGCTGAGCTGGTGTCTGCCCCAGGGAGAACGCCCCCTACCGCCTGGGCTGGGAGAGCACATGCAATGAGTGGCAAGTCTGACAGCCCCAGCTGGCACCCGCCCTGGGCTGGGACGCCCCCATCCCCAGAGCACCCGGGCTGCTCTCAATCCAACATCTGCAGCCAGGAAGGGATTGAAGTGAGGTCAGCCCAGGTGAAAACCTGAGTCCCATGGAGGGGTCAGAGGCAGCTGGTCAGGTCTCGCCTGGCCCCTCTGGAAACAGCACGGCTGCTGGCCTGGACAGCGCCCGCCCAGAGAGCTGGGATGCCTGAGTCATTTTTGCTGCAGGAAGGGCATAGACGAGGCTGAGAGTAACAGGGGTGCCCGTTACCCTGGCGCAGAAAGGGTTAAACACAGCAGGGACTGTTGGTCCCAGCTGTGCCCTGGGCTAGGCGGAGAAACTGGGGTTCCCCAGCCAGGATTTCCCAGCACCCCCCCTCAACCCCCAGCACAGGCCTCACTCTCCTGTACAAGGCCCGTTTGGCCTCCACTGCCATCCAGTCGATGGCAAAGTCCATCTGGCGCACGAATGGGGACATGCGGGCGGCCACAGTATGGACGACACTCAGCACCACACTGGGCTGTTTCCGCATGATCCTGGGGAGAGAGCGGGCAGCTCGTCAGTGCACAGGTGGCCCCGTTGCTGCCAGTGCGCTGCTGACTGCAGCCGCCCCCTCCCTGAGTCACCCACCTCCTCTGGAACAGAGCCAGCCAAGAAAACATGGCACCAGGACAGATCACAGCCCAGGGCAGGAGAATCCAGGCCCATGCAACAGGTGCACGATTGGAGGACTGGGACATGGGGCCTTTCCCCTCCAGGGGGAGGCAGCTCCAATCCAGCCCAGGGCAGAGGACTGGCTGGTTTATGGGGGTGGGGAATGGGACACGGTGCCTTTCCCCTCTAGGGAGCACTGGCCCCAATCTGACCCAGGCCACCAGCCTAGATGGAAGTGGGGTGGGAGGTGGGCAGACCCTGCCCACAGGATGTGGAGGGGAAGGGGGACACCAACTCGTAGAAGTCCGACGTGGAGATCTTGAGGAAGGTGCAGTCACGGTTGGCTTTGATGGTGAAGATGAGGGGCTCCCCGGTTAGCACAGCCAGCTGGCCCACCATCTCGCCGAGCTGTGTCAGGAAGAGGCACACATCCGTCGCCTTGTCGATCATGCGCTGGTAGATGTGTAGGCAGCCCCACAGCACGAAGTGAAGGTTGACGTCCTCTTGAGGGGTGGGGCAGAGGATAGAGAGGAACGTCAGCACCAGGGTGAGGGGCAGGCCTGCCCCCAAGGTGCGCACCCACAGATAGGCGGCCAGGAGACCTGGGGGACAGCCTACAGCTCCGGCTGAGCCTGAACTCTCTGGAGCACCCCACTAACTTTGGCAGAGCCACAGCCCAGCATAAATTCCCCCAGCTCCATGGAAACCAACCCCTCCCCATTCCAGCTGTGCAGGCGTTTAATGTTTCCTAGGCCTGAGTCCCAGCACCCGGGGGGGGGAGGGAACGGGGGATTCCTGGCAGAGTCCACTCCGCAGGGACCAATGCACCGGAGACACTCACACAGGTGGGTCTATTAGGCAGCTGGAAGCCAGCATGGGAAGAGCTCAGGTCACCATAAGCGTTAAAGCACAGGCAGTTCCCATCAGCCCAGAGCAATGCCCTGCCAGCTGTCTCTGACTCCCTTCCTTAGGCCAAGCAGTGAGAGCTCCCAGCCTCTCCCAGAAGAGCACTCTTTTCCCCCCAGCTCCCACCACCCAGTCCTTTGGTCTCAAACCAGGGTCTCTGCTCAGATCCCAGCTGAGAGGCAGTGGGGCACTGGTTGCCAGTTGTCAATGTGCTGGTGACCGGGGTTTTCCATTGATATGGGTCAGCCTCAGCCAGTCCTTTCTAATGACCACTTCAGTCCGCTCAGACAGTGAGGACACCCCCCGCCCCACGTCTCTCCATCTGCCCTGAAAGCAAACAATCCTTTCCCCCCACTGGGTAGCCATGCAAAATATAGGGGAAACGGAGGCAAGCGGGACTCAAAAATATTACAAAAAATTCCCATTTCGTCGCACCTGCCCCTGTGGTGGAGGATCCCAAAGAGACAACAGAGCCCAAGGCCTGGGCCGTTCCCAGTTAAGCCAAGGCAGGCTGGGCATGGGCAAACAGCCTGGCTGGAGACCGAGGGAGGGCGGGAGAACAGATGGCTGCAGGGTGCTTCTGGGAGCAGAGACTCCAAATGGGGAGAACACGAGGCTGGAGCTCAAAGGGTCAGGAGCTGGCACAGCCCTGGCTCCCACCAAGACAAACTGTCCCATGCTCACCTGTCTCATGCTAACTGAAGGGTCCCCAACACCATATTGCAGATGATTAGTAACTACCCCCTCTCTGGAAAGGCCACACAGTGTCACTGCAGGTACTGGCTTATGCAGTAATCCCTGACAGGAAAAACGTCCCCAAACATGAGCTCACTGTGAGCAGCAGGGGACGCTGGAGCCCAGAGGCCCAGACTTAGAGGTGCTGAGGCTGGTGGCTTGCCCTGCTGAGACAATGTGACCCCTGGGATCTGATGCATTACAGGGGTCACCCCAGGATGCTATGCAAAGGGCACGGCTCAGCACAGTCCGTGTGAATCCGTAACAGCCGGTCCCACCATATGGTGCAGCACCACAAGCCAAGCCCCTGACCTGCACAGGCTGCGACTGCATGGGCCACATCACAGGGAGGGGGGCTGCACTGCAGGGTGCCAGGGCTGTACAGTAGCTGGGCTGGCTGCTCCATCAGCAATGCTGCCCCAGGCCAGGCCTTGGGCGAGTAGGGAGAACCCCTCCCAGCCCGCCCTTCAGCTAGTAACGACTCCCGCCTGCCACACACCCCACCCCTGCTGTCGGAGGGACCAATGGGGGCGGGGCAGGGCAGCCACACACAGCACTAGAGGAACTGGAAGCCAGCAGGCTCCCCACAGCTCAAACCAGGGGGAAATTCTTTCCCAGCCCCTCCCCCAGTCCAAGGACAGTGTCTGACCCCATCAGCCCCTCCACTCACCAGCCAAGACTTGCCCAGGGATGGCTGAGCCCCAAAGGTGCCAGCGCATTCCTGGGCAAGTATCAGAGCCTCCCATCCCACCAGGAGCTGTGCTGCCTTGGGTCGGGGACCGTGGGCTACGCCAGCGGGCCAGCACTTCCACTGCCCACGGGTGAGACCACTACACTGCTCCATATCCCCCGGGAATACAATCCCTCCAGGAGACACCACACCTGGCCCCACATCCCAGGCATAACCCCCCAGCCGCCCCTCCTCACCATGCTGGTCTGGAGCTGATCCTCCACAAAGAACTTAAGGTTGGGCTGTGAGCCCATTGTGGAGAGAGATGCAGACAGAGCTTCAGTGCAGCAGGCAGGCTGATGCTGCCATCAAAGCCCCTGGGCCCAGCCCTACGGTTGCTCCACCCAACATCTGGGCATAAGGATCTGACCATAGCACCTTTCATCCCAACACACTTTGCTGAGTGTGCAGTGGGTGCAGGGACCACTGGCTCACCACTGAAATGCAGCCACCTCTGGAGTGAGGCTGGCAGCTGTTCAAGGGGCACATAACAGTGCAGAAGTAGAAAGGACATTGAAGTGGAGGGCAAGTCTCCAGCAATCCTGGGACACTGTGTCGTGGGCAGGCCCCAGCAGGCCACACCTACCCAGACACATCCCAGAAGGCCGCTGGGCTCTGGAGAGGCTTCTGCCAAACCCAGCACCTCATCTGGGAAGAAGGTTCCCATGGGAGATGGGGGATTCGTGGAGCTGGAACGTGACCTGGATGCTGGATTTAACATTCCCAAGTCAGAGGGGAGGGGCATCTTGCTGGGGCAAGTGGGGGCCCTGGGGAGGACTCTGACTGGGATGCCAGCCAAGGTGCCCTGCACTAGGGAAGTGTCCCCAGCGCCCAGGAAATGGTGCTGGTGGGGAGGGTCTCTTCAGGTCCTTGTCCAGTCAGTGGACAACACCAGCAGGGGGAGCTCTCTGAACATGGGTGGCAGGGGTGGAACGATGGGGTTGAGAGGCTGGGAACTCGCTCACTCCAGTGACTGCCAGGCTGCAGAGGACAAACTGCCAGGGGCCCCAGCAAGGAACTGGACAGCACCTACCTCCTGCTCATCCTGAGGCTCAGACTCACTCTGCCCCATGTCTGCTGCTGGCCCCGGTCCCAGGCCCGTCCCAGAAAGGTGCCTGAGAACAAGCAGAGACGTTTGTGCTGTGCCCTTTGGGGGAAGCCAGGGTTGACCGTGCACAGCTCCCATGACCCCCTAGCACCATAGATCTCCTTACTCACCCTCCCAATAGTTTCCCTCCCTCACAGAGGGCCCCATT
>NW_020665078.1:0-48651 GCF_002925995.2 Terrapene triunguis
TTGCTGCCCTATGCCCCCTCCCAGAGACCACACCCCCTCCTGCACCCAAACTCCCTGCCCTAAGCCCCCTCCCAGAGACCACCACCCGCCTACACCTGAGCCCCAACCCTAACCCAACCCCCTGCACCAAGCCTCCTCCTGCACCCCAACCCCCTGCCCTGAGCCCCCTCCCAGAGACCACACCCCCTCCTGCACCCTAACTCCCTGATCCCCCTCCTGCACCCCAACCCCCTGCCCTGAGCCCCCTCCTGCACCCCAATCCCCTGTTGCTGCCCTCCGCCCCCTCCCAGAGACCACACCCTCCTACACCCCAACTCCCTGATCCCCCTCCTGTACCCCAACCACCTGCCCTGAGCCCCCTCCCAGAGACCACAGCTCCTCCTGCACCCCAACCCCCTGCCCTGAGCCGCCTCCTGCACCCCAACCCCCTGTCCCTGCCCTGAGCCCCAACCCTAACCCAACCCCCTGCCCTGAGCCTCCTCCTGAACCCCAACTCCCTGTCCCTGCCCTGAGCCCCATCCCAACCCCCTGCACCAAGCCTCCTCCTGCACCCCAACCCCCTGTCCCTGCCCCGATCCCCCTCCCAGAGACCACACCCCCTCCTGCACCCCAACTCCCTGCCCTGATCCCCCTCCTGTATCCCAACCCCCTGTCCCTGCCCTGAGCCCCCTCCCCGAGACCACTCCCCCTCCTGCATGCCAATACCCTGCCGCAGCCCTAAGGCCCCTTCTGGAGCCTGCACCCCAACTCCCAGCCCTGAGCCCCCTCCTGCACCCAAACTGCCTCCTGGAGCCCGCACCGCCCCTTGCCCCAGCCCTGAGCCCCCTCCCAGAGCCCACACCTCTACCCCCCTCCTATACTCCAACCTCCTACCTCATCCTGGAGCCCTCATCCCCTCCTGCACCCCAACTCCCTGCCCCAGCCCTGAATCCTCTCCTGCACACAAACTCACTCCCAGAGACCACACTCCGTCCTGCACCAATACCCCCAGCCCTGAGCCCCTGCCCGGAGCCCCCTCCCGCACCCAAACTCTCTCTCCCAGAGCCTGCACCCCAGCCCTGAGCCTGCTCCCCCTCCTGCACCCCAACCACCTGCCCCAGCCCAGTGAAAGTGAGTGAGGGTGGGAGAGAGCAACTGACAGAGGGAGGAGGGAAGCAGTGAGTGGGGTGGTGTAGGGGTGTGGCCTCAGGGCAGGGGTGTTTGGGTGTGTGTGAGTAGACAGTTGGCACCCCTACTTGGGCCCCTGGTGACCTGCCCTGCCCCTGAGTGGAATTGGGGGGTGGGGGTGTCTGCCGGGGCAGGAGAAGCTGGCAGTGGAGGTGGAGATTGAGCTGGTGGATGAACAGCAGCAGAGAGGCTCTCACACGGGGAGACCCTACGTTCCTGGCCAGAGAGACCTGGTTCCAGCTGACAACAATACAGCCAAGGCCCAGCTGGGCTGTGGAGCGGCTGAATGAGGGTCTAGATCAGGCTCTCACTTTCCCTAAGACCATATTGTCACTAGGCACCCACCTAGCGGCTTGGACAGTGACCCCCCACCACCACCCCAGGCCCCGAGTGCATGCAGCCAGCAGCTATAAAAGACCTTTTATGTCCAGCACTCACGCTGAGTCCATACCAGTATTAAAAACAAGAAGCAAGACAAGCAGCAGGGTTTGTTTGAACAGTTCATAGTCCCCTGCTTCCACTCCATCTATCTGGCTGAACATCTCAATGGCCTTGGGGCCCAGTAAGGGGGTGAGATGCCAGAGCCTGTTTGCAGGGTCAATCTGGTGCACATTGCAGCCTTCTCAAAAGCAGTAAGGAAGGCATCTTATCCTCCCTTTCCTTAAACTGGTGCAGCAACTTTACATCTGAGTTCCCTGCGGGCTTGGCCACCCTGGGACCATCCCCACTCACCATGGTAGGGGTCCCTCTGCCTCTCAGCTCTGCCATCGCCAGTTCATGCGTCTCTGCTCTTCCCCGTACTTTTGCTGTCTCTCGCTGTCCTCCCATTCTTTCAGTTTCAGCTCCACCGATGGGAAGATCCCCTGCTGGTCAGGGAGGTGGGTCCCAGGGTTGCCTGGCTGCTCTCAGCCCCTCCCGCGGCCTCAGTTGGGTCGGGGACCGGTGTGGCCCTTGGGGCTGCCTGGCTGCTCCCAGGCTCTGTCGTGGCCCCAGCTGCGTCAGGAACTGGCTCCTTAGAGTGATCCTCCTTTTCCAAGTGAGCAATGAGCTGTGCCTTGGGGAGCTTTCCAATGTGCAGCCCTCTCCCTCTGCACAGCTCTACAATGTCCTTCTTAAGGAGATGGTTATAGGCCGTCTCCACGCAGTTCCCAAGTGGTCACGGACTCATAGCCCCGTGCTCTCTCAGCTCCCCAACCACTTCAGTGTGACAGCCCTTCTCGGGGGTCTGCTCTCTCTTGGGGTTAAGCTGTAGGCTCCTCCACCTCCTGGAACCGCACCTCTCAGAATTCAGCATGCCTGCTAATCCCCCTTCGTTCTACTGCTCCCCCATCACTCACTGCAGGATGCTTTGTCCATGGGGTACAGTTTATCCCACCACTGCCACCAGTTGTCATGGACCCACAGGTCCGTTGATCTGGAAATGGTCTGTATGAAGCCAGCCAGGACTCTGGGGTGGCGTGACTCCCTTCAGGGCATGCTGCCCAGGGCAAAAAGCCTCCTCGGCTACCGTCTTCCTGGTCTGACCTTGTAGCATTCAGCATCCCTGTTCACACCGTACAATTCCCCATGGTGGGTACACCTGGACAGGACCTCTGGGGAAGCCAGAGGGCCCTGCACCCCAACTCCGCAGTCAGCCATGACTCTCAGCCAGCGTTGCAAAACAAGGTTTATTAGCCGACGGGAACACAGGGTAGAACAGATCTTGTTAGCAGAGAAATCAGTGACTTTCAGACAAGTCCATCTTGGGCAGCGGTTCTCAAACTTTTGTCCTGGTGACCCCTTTCACAGAGCAAGCCTCTGAGTGCGACCCCCCCTTATCAATTTAAAACACGTTTTTATATATTTAACACCATTAGAAATGCTGGAGGAAAAGTGGGGTTTGAGGTGGAGGCTGACCGCTCGCGCCACCCCATGTAATAACCTCACGGCCCCCTGTGGGGTCCCAACCCCCAGTTTGAGAACCCCTGATCTTGGGGGGCCCTGGGCTCCCCCTCTTCCAGTCCCCCACAGCAGACTGCCCTGGATCCCGCTGCCTGGCCTCCCCCAGGTCCCTTGCTCCTCCTCCGGTCTTTGTCTTGCTTCCCAGGCAAAGTGTCACTTGGTCACATCCCCCTCCTGGGTCTCAGGTTACAAAGCCATCATCCAGTCAGCTGGGCAGCCTTACCTGCCCCGAGGGCATCAGGAAAAGTCACACACCCAGTTCCCACCACTAGGCATTGGTGCTGTACACAGGGAAACGGAGGTACGCACTGTGTTAGTATAGAACAGTAAGATTCACATGGAACATAACAGGATGAAAGACCCTGCTTCGTCACAGCATCAAACACCCATGCACCACCCCACAGCCCCAGTGAGTGCAGAAAGCATTGGTCCCACAGGGCTCCAGCCGCACCCTGCAGCCAAGCCAGGATGGTGGCACCCCTCACTTCCTGTTGGCCTGCGCTGTTCCGATGACGCACTCGTTCACCTGGAAGGGGGAGAGATGGAGTTGAGGGGGGAGCTGCAGCATGGTGACATGGGCAACCCCCTTCCATCTGCCCCTGTTACCTGCACAAAAATCTCTGTTACTCTCACACTCTGGGGGCATTCACCTTTACCCAGTTCCTAGGGCTTAGGCCTAAGCCTCTGGGGGTTTGCAGGACCTTTTACCAGTGAAAGAGCCTTCCACTGTAATATCCTTGTCCTCTCTTTATTGACAATTACCAAGCAGAATACACATGCGAAACAAACAGGGCTCTGCTCACCAACCCTGATCAGGCAGGCGGACTTTCCCTGTTGGCCAGGCCAGGTCGGTCTCGTCTGGGTCCTGGTTGCGGCACATCACGGTCGTGCAGAGGATTCTTAGCAGCTTTGATCTTAGGCTGAGTCTTAGAGGTGAGTTCTTCTTCTTCTGTCCTTTCTTCCTGCTCGTCTCCTTCTTGGACCCCAGTTTATAGAGTGAAACTTGAATCCTGCTTAGCTAGACCTTAACCAATCATTTTACTAAAATTTTACTAACCAATCTAGCAAAATTAATTATGTCACAGACAGAAACAATCAAAGAACCAAGCAGAGACCGGACAAACAATAGAGAAGTGGGGACCGTAAAGACAAAACAATAAAGAAATGAGGATTTCACAACCACAACTATTGATAAGAGATTTCTTGCCCAACAGGATGCTATCAAACTAAGTTTTCTTTAACCATCTTAAGATCTGTTTCTTTATCTGGTGATAGTGGGTGCTATTAGGACAGGATCTCTTTCTTAACAGCCCGATATTACATTGTTTTGCCCATAGGCAAAGATGCAAACATGGTACCCATCCAGAGCAGACTGCAGAGAGGGAGGAGGAGGCGGCGGAGGAAGGCGTGCGCCAACGTGCTCCACATCGGACTATCTGCACCATAAAGGAGTCTCTGCAGGGCCTGGAGGCGGAAGACATGGACCTGGCTGCGGAGGCAGACCAGGCCCTGTCCTCCCTTCTCCAGGGGAAGCCTCAGAACCCCTGCAGAGACCCAGTGCAGCCCCGGCCAGAAAAACTCCAGAGCTACCCTCTGGAGCCAGGCCAGGATCCCCGGGGCCGGGCTCAGGGTCTTGAGCATGGACAGGACAAGTTGGTTAAGCACCAGTGCCCTCCCCCGCAGGGAAAGGCACCGGAGCAGTCCTATCCATCTCATAGACCTTAAGGTCAGAAGGGACCATTATGATCGTCTAGTCTGACCTCCTGCACAACGCAGGCCACAGAATCTCACCCACCCACTCCTGTAACAAACCCCTAACCTATGTCTGAGTTATTGAAGTCCTCAAATTGTGGTTTAAAGACCTCAAGGTGCAGAGAATCCTCCAGCAAGTGACCCGTGCCCCACGCTGCAGAGGAAGGCGAAAAACCTCCAGGGCCTCTGCCAATCTGCCCTGGAGGAAGATTCCTTCCCGACCCCAAATATGGTGATCAGCTAAACCCTGAGCATATGGGCAAGACTCGCCAGCCAGCACCCAGGAAAGAATTCTCTGTAGTAACTCAGATCCCACCCCATCTAACATCTGCAGCCCCTCACCCACCCTGGTCTCCAAACCCTGCCAGTTCTCTGGCAGAAAAGGATGCGTGGCGGAAAGGTAAACGCCAAGATAGAGCAGTGGACTCGCGCTCCTCCGAAGCGCTTGAAGCGCGGGTGGGGTGCATATAGTGAGGCCTTATTGGAAATCCTGGGAGGTGGACGGGCACAAGCCCGCCCACTTCTAAAGGCCCCTCCCCCAGCCTAGCGGGTGGGACCACTGGAACCAGGGACCAAATAAATACGGGGGACAACTAATGAAAAACAGGGTCGGGAGTGAAGGTCACAGGTTCAAAACAAGGGTACCAGATGGGGACACCGAGCAGAGGACCCTGGACAGCGCCCACTGCTCCTCAGAGCTGTCAAGGGAGCCAGCGGACGCTGCCCAATGGAACCCTGCCCAGAGGCGTGAGACCAGGGAAGAACGGAAATAGGCCCCACAGTTGCAGAGCACCCCCCCGTCCAGCATCCTCCTCCTGGTAGTGTAGATGGAGACTTTGGCCAGAGCCAGGAGGAGGTTGACGAGGAGGTCTCGTGACTTCGTGGAGCCACGGATGGGGTGTGCAAAAAGGAACAGATGTGGGGAAAAGTGCAGCTGGAACAGGGGCTGCAACCTGGCGCATTCAAGATAGGTGTGCGCCCAGTTCTCCCTCACACCGCAGAAGGGACAGGGCTCGGGAATGGGGATGAACCAGGCCAGATACACGCCCGTGCTCACGGCCCCGTGAAGGAACCACCAACCAATGTTCCCGGCAGGCCTTGGGACCAGGGTGGAATAGAGGCTGGCCCACCGGGGCTCCTCACCCTCCGCAGGTGGTAAATAGTCTCGCCACTTGCTGTCGGGGCGGGACAAGAGGGTGAGGAGATGGAACGTGTGGAGCACAAGCTTGTACAGTTGGTCCCTGGGCACGGTTTGAAAATGAACCGATTGCAGGGTGGTTGCCGGCTCGGAGTATGGGAGTGGGGAAGCCGGGGGGCCCTCGCGGAACGGGGCCTGATAAAAAGGTCCAGAGGGCCCGGGGTAAGGGGGGGCGGGGAGCGCCCTCTTGCAGGGCCCGCCGCAGGAAGACAAGAGAAGTGGGTGACAAGGCAGCGCCCACCTCCTGGAGTACACGCAGGGGGGTGGGAAGGGTGGAGAACCCCATGCGCCAGCCGAGCGCACGGGGATCCACCCAGTCCCCCCTGTTGTAGTCCAGGAAATCTCCGACCCTGGTGGTTTCTGCCAGGACCAACCTCCAGCGCACCGAGGGAGACTTTGTCACCTGCACACGTAGATCGGGCTTGTGTAGCAGGGAATTTGTGAGGAGGTCCGCCCCCTCGGTGGCCACAATGGACCTGGTCGCTGAAAAGAGCTTCCAGGTCTGGAGGAGGTCCTGGTAGAAGACCGGCAGCTCTGAGAGGTCTTGCAGAAGACCCCTCGGGTGGAGATAAAGGAGCTGCCAGTCATATCGGAGCCCTCAGAGGCGGCGGAGGAAGGCGTGCGCCAATGTGCTCCACGCCAGATTACCTGCACCATAAAGGAGTCTCTGCAGGGCCTGGAGGCAGAAGACATGGACCTGGCTGCAGAGGCAGACCAGGCCCTGCCCTCCCTCTTCCAGGGAAAGACTCAGAACCCCTGCAGAGACCCAGTGCAGTCCTGGCCAGAAGAACTCCAGAGCTACCCTCTGGAGCCAGGCCAGGATCCCCGGGGCCGGGCTCAGGGTGTGGAGCAGGTGCCAGAGCATGGACAGGACTAGTAGGTTCAGCACCAGTGCCCTCCCCCGCAGGGAAAGGCACCGGAGCCATCCTGTCCATCTCTGCAGCCAGTCACCCACCCTGCCTCCAAATCCTGCCACTTCTCCGGCGGAGAAGAATGCGTGGGGGAAAGGTAAACACCGAGATAGAGCAGTGGACCCATGCTTCTCCGAATGGCTTGAAGCGTGGGTGGGGTGCATATAGTGAGGCTGTGTGGCTTCCCTCTGACCCAGACGGGGAGGAACCCAACTCTCTGCTCAGGTGGGCAGAATCCAGCCAGGCTCGGCTCTCCCATCAGAAGTAGAGAGGTGGGGCAGGAAGTACCATAGGGGAGCCCCTAGCTCAGTTGGGGCAGAGCCTGGGAAGGAGACAGATGTGTCCTGTTTGCTGTTGCCCGCCGACACTGCTGCCGAGCCAGGCAGCACCCTGGGTCTGGAGAGACCTGAGGCCGAGGAGGAGCTGGAGCTGGTGGGACTGCTGGCGGCTGAGGACCCTGACGACATGGAGGAGCCTGAGACCACGGAGCCGGATCTGGAACTTGGGTAGGAAGTAGCCCAGGGGGTTATTTTGATGGTGTTGCGGGAGGATCCCCGATGATGGGACACCCTGACGCTGTTAGGGCCCTGGGCCGGAAGGCAGTGGAGTCGGGCGGGCCTGTGTCCCCTACCCCTGCCACCCCACCCTAGCGCTATAGACTGGTGCCAGCGCTCCCCTGCCTGAGGGCTGGGGCTTAGAGACTGCTGATTGGATCTGCCTGCTAGGGGGCTAGGGACCCTAACCACTGATTTGCTGATTCCCCTTATACTAGGCTGTGAGCCCAGTAATGTAGTGAGGCAGTGTGGCCTCCCTCCGACCCAGAGTGGGAGACACAACCGTGAGTCCACTACACTTGGGGGCGGACACGGGGAGCGACCCTACCCCTGTCAGAAGGGGTCTTAAGCGAGTCACGTGCCACCGGTTCCTATAACAACAATGGAGATGGACAAACGCATTAAATTCCTGGCCACAAGTCAGCAGCAGCTTCAGCAGCAGCAGCAAGTGGGGGTTTGTAGAACCATTTGATCTTTATTTAGGGCAAAATTGACCGATTTCCACCACGATTCCCTATTAATTGTCTCTCCCCTTCTGAACATTTCCCACAACAACTTTTTTATTTCCAAAGGCAGATTTCCTGGCATGCCTTCCCGGAGTATTCGAATGACCAATTGCTGACTTAGTTCCTGGGTCTGTGTATAGGCAAATGCTGGAGACACATTTTCTTGTATTGATTCCATAGTCCCTGCTAACAGTAACAAATCCTTTTCGCCTCGCTGTTGCCAGACTGGCAGGATGTTAGAAAACAATTGTTGCCCCATTCTTTATTTTGACAAGGATGCACTGATGGGCTTTCCCGATTCTTGTGTTTCAGCTGTAACATAATTTAGTGTGTTTGCCATTACCTCGATGTTAGTAGCATCCAGTGCTCCAACTCCTAATCCAGTTCCACCCAAAACAGTCTCCAATACACCCCTTGGGGTTCCCTTCCTTATGGACTTTTCAATATACCATAATTTTATCCATGCTGCCCACCCCTTTAGACCACCGCTTTAGATCAGTGGTCCCCAACTTTTTTGGTCTGGCAGGTGCCAGACGATGAGCCACGGAGGACCATGGCGGCGGATGAGCATTTGCCGAAATGCCGCCGACAAGCGGCAACATCAATAGGCGTCGCCACCAAAATGCCGCCAATTTTCGGCGGCATTTTGGCAGCGACGCCTCTTGATCATAGAATCATAGAATCATAGAATATCAGGGTTGGAAGGGACCTCAAGAGGTCATCTAGTCCAACCCCCTGCTCAAAGCAGGACCAATTCCCAACTAAATCATCCCAGCCAGGGCTTTGTCAAGCCGGGCCTTAAAAACCTCCAAGGAAGGAGACTCCACCACCTCCCTAGGTAACGCATTCCAGTGCTTCACCACCCTCCTAGTGAAATAGTGTTTCCTAATATCCAACCTGGACCTCCCCCACTGCAACTTGAGACCATTGCTCCTTGTTCTGTCATCTGCCACCACTGAGAACAGCCGAGCTCCATCCTCTTTGGAACCCCCCTTCAGGTAGTTGAAGGCTGCTATCAAATCCCCCCTCATTCTTCTCTTCTGGAGACTAAACGATCCCAGTTCCCTCAGCCTCTCCTCATAAGTCATGTGCTCCAGACCCCTAATCATTTTTGTTGCCCTCCGCTGGACTCTTTCCAATTTTTCCACATCCTTCTTGTAGTGTGGGGCCCAAAATTGGACACAGTATTCCAGATGAGGCCTCACCAATGTCGAATAAAGGGGAACGATCACGTTCCTCGATCTGCTGGCAATGCCCCTACTTATACAGCCCAAAATGCCGTTAGCCTTCTTGGCAACAAGAGCACACTGTTGACTCATATCCATTGCCGAGAAGCAGCATCATCCAGAAGCGTCGCCACCGACTGCTTGAAATCCCCTTTCCATGGTTTAAACTGTGAAGAATGGAACCATTTTAACTTTGGCTTGTTTAGCCTTTGACCAGATTTTTACCTGGTATACTGTTGGGCTGGCCTTTTCCACAATGTTCACTGGGGCTTCCCATTTCATTCCCAAAGAATGATCTTGTTCTGCAAATTTCCAATACAGCACCTGATCTCCAACCTCCCATTCAACAGGCTTCTTTACCCAGCCCAGACTTTTATCCATCTTTTTTACGTTAACGCCCAATTGTCCTGCTATTGTCTTGTGGGTTTCTGATAATGTTTCCACAAGGGACTGGATCCGCTGGTCATTTAGCAGTTTGGGTTGCCACCCATCTGGAATAGCTACATTGAGCCATCACTGTGGGAATGTTCTCATGTCCCTTCCCGTCATTGCTACAAAGGGATTATAACCATGACTTGCTGGGACTGACCTTAATGCCATTAGAATCATAGGCAGTTTCATCCCATCTTTTCCATTTTCTTTTATCATTTTTCTTAGCCCATCCTTTAGAGTGCGGTTAGTTCATTCCACTTGTCCTGAGGATTGGGGGGGGGCCCCCCACAATGTGGAACCTTTGCTTAATACCGAGTATTTTACACATTTCCTGCAGAGTTTCCTCAATGAAGTGTGGACCTTGGTCCAAAACGATTTCCATGGGCAGCCCCCACCGGCTAAACACTACATTAAATAATTGCCGGGCTGTAGTCAAAGCTGTGTTAGTCTTTGTTCGGATGGCATCTATCCATTTTGTAAAGGGATCTACTCTTACCAAACTTGTTGTTCCTTGGGGGAACTAGTAGGGGTCCAATCTAGTCTATCTGTAACCGGGCCCACGGACTCTCAGTCCTTTGGTGAGCAATGGGACCCTTTTGTACCAGGGCTGCCCAGAGGATTCAGGGGGCCTGGGGTCGGCGGTGGCAGGGGGCCCCCGCCGCCAAAGACCCAGCACTTCGGCGGTGGGTCCCTGGGCGGAAGGACCCCCTGCCACCAAATTGCCGCCGAAGACCCGGAGCGGAAGAAGCTCTGGGGGCCCGGGCCCCATGAGAGTTTTCCGGGACCCCCGGAGCGAGTGAAGGACCCTGCTCCAGGGCCCCGAAAAACTCTCGTGGGGGGCCCCAGCAGGGCCCGGGGCCTGGGGCAAATTGCCCCACTTGCCCCCCCTCTGGGCGGCCCTGTTTTGTACATGAGGGTCTGCATTGACCATAGCATATTGCAGACAATGATTACACCACCGCTTTACATCTTCCTTTAAGGTGGGCCACCACCCTGTGTCTTTGACTCTTTCCACAGTTTTGCCCACCCCAAAACGCCCTTGCTCGTTCACATATTGAACCAATTTAGTCCTGACTTTCTTAGGCACTTGCCACCTTTTAGGCTGTTCCCCAAGGTCGGATTCATGCTCAGTGACCCACACTCCCCCTTCGGGGTCTTTGTGTACATGCCATTTTCCTCTGATTATTTCTTGCTTCAGTAATTGCTCAACTTCTTCGTCCCCTTCCGGTAGGCCTTGCAGATCCAACGTCTCTGGGCTTGTCACCTGCCTTTGTGCTCTGGTACTACATTGATTACCTCCTCTTCCTCGCGCTGTGTTAACAGGGAGTTAACATCCGCCCTGTTATTCCAAAATCCTTCCTCACTCCCTGGTTTCTGATGTGCCCTCACATGTGTTACACACGTGTCTCTCTTTCTGCCTCTTATTAAAACCACCACTTGCTCCCAGTACTGTTCATGAGCTACTGGCTTTCCATCTCCTGTGCACATACCCCTCACTGCGCAAATGGGTAGCCATGCCACTGCTGCTCTGCACACCCAGTCCAAATTGGTAAACATTGCCAGGGTGGCTTCCTGATCCTCCCCCTGTAACACCTTCAGTACCGCCACAACTTCTGCAGCTTGTGCCGAGTGCGGCCTTACTGGTCCTTTAGTGCCTGGTTGGTATTTACCTTTACAGCTCCACATCCTGTCTTAGCTCTCCCAGCACTAAAGTAGCTCGACTCATCCACAAACCAGATTTGGGCATTTTTCTCCCGAGCTTTCTGTAGGGTAAGTCCTGATTTCACTGGCCACTCTGGCAGGGGACACTCATGCTCCTGCACTTGCTCTACAAGGCCATGTGGTACAGAGGATAGAACCTTTCCCTTTCCTGCAGTTCTCCCTCGATTTACAAGGGCTAGCGTCCATTGTGCCAACCTAGGGTTAGATACCTGCGCCTTTCCTGGTAGTATGTATTTCAATGGGGAATGTATTGTCTGCACTATGACTTTGGATCCTCCAATTATATACTCCCGATGCTCAAGGCCCACACTAAGGCCAAGCACCTTTCTCTCTCTCACAGGGGGTGACATTTTGCTCAGTGTAATTCAGTGTTTTGGACCCATAGGCCACGATTTGTAATTTCCTGGTGCTTTGCTTCTGTAACAGCACTGCTCCCAGCGCCACAGCAGTAGTAGGCAGTTGCAGGATGGATGGTTCTCCCACCATATGCTATGGCCGGAGCCTGGGCCAAATCCTGTTTCAGGGTCAGTGATGCCTTTGCCTGATCAGGCCCCCGCTCCCATTGCCGCCCTTTCATTAGGAGAAAACACAGTGGGCGACATTTCAGTAACATCTCCCAAGAAGTTCAGGGTTCCCAAAAGGCTCTTAAGGATGCCGCATCAGTAGGGGCGGGAAGTTTTCCAGTCAGTTCCACCCATTGTGCATCTGGGCTTCGTCCTTCCTTTCCCAATATGACCCTTAAGTATTTAATCTCTTGCTGTACCAGCTGGACCTTGCCTCTCTTAGCCTTGAATCCAGTATCTTGGATGATCTGTAACATCTGCTCAGTGATCCTACCAACCTCCTCCCTATCATCCCCATGCACCAGGATATCACTAACGTAAGAAATTACCCTCTTTGGGTGTCAATTTTCCCCACATCTTAACCACACGAGAGTGACAAATTGCAGGTGCATTATGAAAACTCTGGGGGACTCATGTGAAACAGAACTGTTGTCCCCTATAAGTGAAACCAAATTTGTACCAAGACTCAGGGTGCAAGGGAATGGCAGAGAAGGCATTTGCTAAATCTATTCCTGAGAACCACTGTGTCCCTGCTGCTACTACAGCAACTACTTTGTGGTACTTAGCCATGACCGGGGCAGGGGCTACTGCATTTAATGCTCTAAAATCCACTGTCCTTCTCCAGGTCTTCCCACCCCCTTTCAGTACAGGCCAATCGGGGCATTATTAGTACCAGCCATTTGCACAAGAACACCCTGTTCTAACAAACGTTCAATGGTAGATTTTATTCCTTCCTCTGCCTCCTGAGGATACTTGTATTGATGCTGTGGAGGGGGGTCAGGCCCTCCAATTAAAACCTCATCATCAATTTTCCCACACTCCAATTTATTTTTAGCCCATACCCCAGAAAACTTATCCACCCATGGGGTACCCTCCTTTCGGGGCCTTTACAGCCGCACATCCATGTACAGCATTAACGGAGGGGGTGAGTGTTTCTGCTGGCCCCTCACTATTTGCCCATAGGAACCCGTTGGCTAAATCCCCACATTAAGATAAGGCGTTCCCAATACTCCACCCTCATTACTCCCATTCCCAGTTTGATCCTGCTCCTGAACACACTGTTTTACCCATGATTCCTGATTCCCTATGTGGGTCAGCTTTGGTCTTGTGATAAATGCTTTCTTTGTCTCCCCTGTATGTGATACTAGCTGTGTTGAATTTTCTGTTTCCACAGAGTCCCGGGAAGCCACTGCTCTCCAAGCACAGATACTGATGCTCCGGTGTCAATTAGCATAGTGGGGCATGTTTGTTCCCCTAATCTCCCCATTATTGCCCCTACAATGGGATGCCCCCATTGGTCATATTGTAGTTGGGCCGCTATCTCAGGGGGAGTCTGGGGAGGCGGGCACCCCTATTGGGGTGGTGCCAGTGCTTCGGGGTCTGTTATGGGAGTTACAGGAACCCTGTCAATCAATTCCTCTCGCCTCTCTAACTGGGCAGCCCTCTGCAGCAACTCACTTGTGGGCTTCCCGTCCCATTTCTCTTCTGGTTCCCCTGCCATCATGAGCTCCCTCCATGCCTCCCCTCTCAGTGTACCTTTCCCACCTTCAGCCAGACATCCTCTGTTCTGCATCTGATACCCATGTCCAGATCCATTTCTTCCTCTGGCTCCTCTGCTGCCCTTTGCACCTCCCCGTCCTCTTCCTCTAACATGCCATAGTGCATCAGGCCCCTTTCCCCCCGGCTCCCCTTGGAGATCTGGGGGCCCGTTGTCGGCAAAAGTTACCGCCTGTACTGGCTCCATGCTCCTGTCCTCATTTCCTTTTCCCACTTGTCCCTGCATGTCTTGAAAAACGACAGCTTCTCAAAAAATGTCCTGTTTTAACTCCGGGTATCCCCTAGCTGGATCTATGGGTCCTAAAATTACCTTCATTCTTGAATTCAAACCGTCTAACAATGCCGTCTGAAAAGCTAAAGTATTGAAATCCAGTGGGGTTCCAGTTACTACTGGCACAACCCCGGCAGCCATGGCCAGTATCTCCTTTTTAATAACATACAATTCCGGGGAGTCACAGGGGCCGTGTTCTGTTACATGGAACAATTTCCCCAGTTGTCGGGCAGACCTCACAACCTTCGTTACTTTATTCACCCAGTCCCATCTGGTAGCAAGAACACTGTTTACACCTAACCGCTCAACTGCCACCTCAACAGTGTAGGAGATACTGTAGTCATATCTTCAACTTGTATTAATGAACGCCCTGAAGGTCTCGTCTCCCAAAACTACCTTGACAGGAAGAAGAGAATCCATGCAGAGGCGAGAGCACCCACAGCTCCCACTGATTTGAACAGCTGTGCATACTCAGCTCCGCTGAGGATAGACTCTACCGCATGGATACTCAGAGGTAGCTAAATAAGCAGACTCCAGCTTGGAAATCGAATCCTTGGTTTGTTACTAGGATGAGGACTTGTAATAGCCTTGCTGATAAGGAATCACCTGTAAGGGAAGAATACTTAGTTCCTCCCTCGGAGATCTGAAGAGTAGGTGTACAAGGAAAGGCATACTACTCTATTTTCAGAGCCTCATGGGAACTCAACCTGTTGGAGTAGTAGCTGGGATTCCAGATTCCACCTCCACCACTTGTGAGCTGACTGGACATACGACAAGCTTGGGATGGGCCAGATTGGAAACTCTGCAGAGTTGCTGACAGCCAGCACTGTGTTGCTCGGTAAGACCACGGCACCTCTACTAGACTGTCACATCCCACATGACCTCTTACACTCACACCCAGTGAATTACCACCAGCAAATCCCACGTTAGCAAACAGTGGAACAGGAAGAGCCACCAATAGATTTGGAACAATCAGGTAGCACCCTTGCTTCCTTATCCTCTCACCAGAGTTGCAGGGTACTTTCTCGGGACTGCTACTAAATCCAGCTTCTTGTATTCATTGCCAGGTTGGCTTTCTGTGTACTGTTTAATCCTCTCATCTGTGCAGAAATGGAACTCAACTGGCTTTGTTACCTGACCAGCAGTTCTCTTCACAGGTTGTCCTAAAAAGGAGAAAACCCCATGAGACTGATACTGAGGAGGAGCAGTTTATGCTCATCCAAAACCTGTGTTCTCTATGGAGTCATGTGCATTCTATCGGGCCTGCAAAGCCATCCTCAGCCCTTTATATTTCACAAGATAGTTAAGCTGTGTTTCCAGGTAGAGTTGTGGCCCAATACCCTTTAGACATGCCATTTGATATGGTTCCAGAAACATGCTGTTAAGAATGTGGAAAAATCTGTTTTGGTGGATACATCTACCTCTGTCTATTTGATGATAGTCATGCTGTCTGCTACATGTAGGGTGACCAGATAGAAAGTGTGAAAAATTGGGACAGGAGCTGGGGGTGGTAATAGGCACCTACATAAGAAAAAGCCCCAAATATCGGGACCGTCCTATAAAATCGGGACATCTGGTCACCCTAGGTACATGGTGCACAGCTCTGACTCAGTCCCAGGTAGAGTTACATCTGCAAGAAGGCAGATGATGGTTGTAGACAGCTCATCCCCAGCACTTAAATACTAAAGAACTTGAAATGGTTAAAAGCCTCAGTCCTGAAGCTATGGGGAAGGGGAGGGGCTGGAGACTAAGGCCTTGTCTACAGTGAAATGAATGAAGATTAAGGTAGGGTATGAATTTAAACCAGAGTAGCTATTCCTCACTAACTCCCTGTGCGAGTGCTTTTATTCTGGGTTAACCCAATCCACTTGGATTACAGTAATATGGAATAAAGCCCTTATTCTAGAAACAAGAGCATCCACACACAGCGTCAAAGTTACCCTGTGCAGACAATCCCTGAGAAGCAACTGGAACTCAGGGCTACTTCTGCACTGCTCCACAGGTTTTGCGTCCCTGTCCATCAATGGCTATTAGCCAGGATGGACCTATCCTCCATGAAGTTCTCTAGTTCTTTTTTTTAAACCTCCTTATAGTCTCGGCCTTCACAACATCCTGTGGCAAGGAGTTCCACAGGTTGACACTGTGTTGTGCGAAGAAATACTTCCTTTTGTTTGTTTTTAAAGCTGCTGCTGTGGCAAGGCACCTCTTTTCTCGCGCCAGCCTTAGCATTTCTCCCTTCTGGCGAGGGTGGGCCAGAGGTAATCCGTGCCACTCAGGCAGGGTTTGCCTTCCCCCTTCGGTGCTCCCTTGGCTGTGTCTTCAGGGTAGGCCAGAGGGTAAGCCTAAGGGGTGCTCCTTCCCCACTCAAAGAAGGGAAATAGTCCCATAGACCCAAACAAAGGGTGATATCTTTCCCCGCCTCCTCGCTGGGATGGGGTGTCAGTCCTTCCCCTAGCCGGCACTCGGGCTTGTCTGCTTCCCCCATGGGACGGGGCACAGCCTCTCCTCTTGGAGAAGCTACTTCCCTGCTGCTCCTAGCCTGGTAACAGCTGGTGTCGCGCTTCTCCCTTTCTCTCACTGGAGAAGGGGGTTTTAAAGGGTCTCAGGCAGCCCTTACTTGGATTCAGGTGTCTCTAATTAACCTGAGGTAACCCCTTCTCAGTTTGTAGGAAAAAGGGCCTTGAACATTCTAGGGCTAACATATCTGCCTTCCACTACCCTCTTGCAGCCGTCAGGCCTGACTGTATCACACTGCCTATTAATTTCATTGGGTGATCCCTAGTTCTTGTGTTACGAGGAGTAAACAACACTTCCTTATTTACTTTCTCCATACCAGTCATGATTTTATAGACCTCTGTCATATTCCCCCCACCACCACCACCGGTCGTCTCTTTTCCAAGCTGAAAAGTCCCAGTCTTTCTAATCTCTCCTCATATGGAAGCTGTTCCATACCCCTCATCATTTTTGTTGCCCTTTTCCAATGCCAATGTTTCTTTTTTGAGATGGGACGACCACATCTGCATGCAGTATTCAAGATGTGGATATTCCATGGATTTATATAGAGGACATATGACCTTTTCTGTCTGATTATCTATCCCTTTCCTCATGATTCCCAATATTCTGTTCTCTTTTTTGACTGCCGCTGCACATTGAGTGGATGTTTCCAAAGAACTATTCACAATGATTCCAAGATCTTTTCTGAGGGGTAACAGCTAATTTAGACCCCATCATTTTATATGTATAGTTGGGATTATATTTCCCAATGTCAGGGCCGTAGCAACAAAGAACGTGGCCCGCTCCGAACATATATCTGGGCGGGGCCCCTTACAATGCAGAAACTGGAATTCGGTATTTATTTTGCCACTTTTAGGGGCCCCCTTCCTTGCGGGGCCCCCTCCGGTCGGAGGGTACGGAGGGCGCTCGCTACGCCTCTGCACAATGTGCATTTATCAACACTGAATTTCATCTGCCATTTTGTCCAGTCACCCAGGTTTGTGAGATCCCTTTGTAACTATTCACAGTCTGCCTGGGACTTAACCAGCTTGAGTCATTTTCTATCATCTACACATTTTACCACCTCACTATTTACCCCTTTTTCCAGATCATTTATGAGTATTTTGAACAGTACTGGTCCCAGAACAGACCCCTGAGGGACATCGCTATTTACCTCTCGTAATTTTAAAAACTGACCTTTTTGTTTCCTATCTTTTAACCAGTTACTGATCCATGAGAGGACCTTCCCCTCTTATCCCATGACAGCTTACTTTGCTTAAGAGCCTTTGATGAGGGACCTTGTCAAAGGTTTTCTGGAAATCTAAGTACAGTACACTATATCCCTGGATCACCTTTGTCCATGTTTGTTGTGTTTGTTGACCCCGCTCATAGAATTCTAGTAGATTGGTGAGGCATGATTTCACTTTACAAAAACCATGTTGACTCTTCCCCAATAAATCATGTTCATCTATGTGTCTGATAAGTCTGTTCTTTACTATAGTTTTAACCAGTTTGCCCGATACTGAAGTTAGGCTTACAGGCCTGTAATTTCTGGGATCACCTCTGCAGCTGGTTGCATATTTTCTGTTTGGTTTTTTTTGGTGGGTGGATCATCTTCCTTTCTAGTGGTGGTGACTGTGCATCTCACTGCTTCAGCTCTGGCCCGACATTTGCATTGCTGGGCAATCTTGTGTTGGGCTGACCGTCTTCTGGATACCCTACTGCAGGGAAGAACAGTGTCAAATCTCCCATGTGGTCTTTGGGAAGGGCAGTCAGTCCCACATAATGTATTTCAATATCTACTGGGAAGAGTCACTGAAATCCAGACAGCACTACTTACAGATATGCTTCAGAGGAGACTAACAGCAGCTAATTGTTACACTGCTAATTGGAAACCTAAAATCACTCCTGTTATTTGCACTATGGTACAAAGCCCCCTTGCACATCTAGGCTGCAAGTCAGAACTCAGCCTCTCTCAGTAGCAACTTCTGAGTACTACCATCAGCAAAGGGGCTCTTCCCGCTTCAGTCCAATTCCAGATATCCACACATCCTGGAAGTCACCAGCGCACAACTGGTTATCTCAGCCACCAGGTATGAAACTGAACTGCCTTCTGACCCCCACAGACGGGCCTCCGGGTTAGGAAATAGGCACAGTGACAGGGTCTCACGCACAAGCTCACACAGCTGCTGCATGTGGTGCATTAAGCAGATGTCAGTCTCCAGTCATATCAATATGGGACCATTCATGAAGAGTTGAGACTGCTATGTCATCATTGCTCACCTAATCCAGGACACTAAGGGTCCCCCCTCAGCCATGTGGGAAGAACCCCTGGACCCAGGACTCAACTAAATATGCGAGACAACTGAGAAATACCAGGGCAGGAAGTGGAGATCACAAGTTCAAAACTAGGGATCCAGAGGGGGATACTGATCAGAGAACCCCAGTCAGCGCCTGGTGCGCCTCAAAGCCATCTCCTCCAACACTTCCCGCTCCAACTGCTCTATCACCACATCCCTCTGCCGGCTGGCGCCCCGGGTGTAGTCATGGCAGAAGAGCCAGGCACGCACCTGTCACGGAGTCCCCGAGCGATGCTCTGGAACTGCTCCCCACAAAGCCAGTCAGGACTTTGGGGAGCCTCCTCTCCCTCGGAGCAGACTGTCTTCAGGGCAAGAAGCTCACACGGCTTCACCTCCTGGGTCTCTCCTGGGAGCATTCAGCATATGCCCCTCCGTGCGCTTCCCACAGCGAGTCCGCCCAGGCGGGGTCCTCGGGAAGCCAAAGGGTACTGCACCCCCCACTTTGCAGTCAGACGTGACTCTCGGCCAGCCAGTAAAACAGAGGTTTATTAGACGACAGGAACACGGTCTAAAACAGAGCTTGTAGGTCCAGCGAACGGGACCCCTCTGCCGGGTCCATTCTGGGGCCCAGCGAGGCAGACCCCGTCTGCCCTCCCTTCCAGTCCCCAGCTAGCTCCAAACTCCAACCCCCCTCCAGCCCCTCCTTCTCTGGGCTTTGTCTCTTCCCGGGTCAGGAGGTCACCTGATCCCTTTTTCTTCAACACCTTCAGTTGGCACCTTTGCAGAGGAGGGGCCCAGGCCATCAAGTTGCTAGGAGACAGAGTGTCGGGCATTTATGTACCCTGGCCCTTTGCTCAGCAGCAACCATACACCCTTATCCCACCACCTAGACACTTAAGAACTGCATAGGGGAAACTGAGGAAAACATTAAGAACAGTCCCACTTCGTCTCATCTCTCCCCCCTTCGAGACTGAACTGAGCGGGGTCACTGCAGCCAGTGACCTGGGGAAGTTCAAACCCACCAACGTTCCCATGGATGCCCCAACATCCCTCCCATTCCTTGGTGAGAGTTACACCAGGCCCTTCCAGTTTCGTGCCCTCCCTTAGTTCGAGTGCGTTTGATGGCACTCGCAGGCCGCATGTGGGAAGATTTATGCGGCCCGTGCCCTTTTGCCACCCCAATACCCCTGGGGTTCAAACTGGGACTGGGTCTTCTCCCAGCACTTTGGTCTGGAGGGCTGCGATTCGGGCTCTCTTGGTTAAGAGCCCCTATCTTGACCTTGGCCAGCTCTGGGCTTGGTCAGCCGCTCCCCACCTTGTGGCCCAGATACAACACCTCTGTCGTCCCCACCTTACACTTTCCAGCTTTTACCGTCAGTCCCACCTCCTTGAGGCAGCCCAGCACCCTCTTCACCTGGGACATATGTCCCTCCCAGGTCTGGCTAAAGACACACATCATCGATGTACGCCAGGGCCAAGTCCTCCATCCCCCTCAGCTTGTCTAGAATCTCCCCAGGCCTAGGGATGGGGTAGGCATCGGACATTGTGATGGCTTTAAGCTTCCAATAGTCCCCGCAGAACCAGATCATCCCGTCTTCCTTGGGGACCAACCCCACGGGTGAGGCCCATGGGCTGTTGAACGGCTGGATCACATCTAAAGCCAGCATGTCCTTGACCTCTCTCTCCAGGTTTTGGGCTGCTTTCCCAGTGAGTCTGAATAGGGAACACCTGATGGGGAGATTGGCTCCCACCTCAGGGAAGAGATCCACCAGGGGTCTTCCCCCTTCTCCTCCCAATCCTCCCTTTTCAGGTCCAGGGGTCCCCTCACTCTCCTCCCATACAGCAGCTCGAATGGGAAGAAACCTGTGGATTCCTGGGGCACCACCAGCTGCCTCCCGATTCCCCACAGTTCTACTTCCCCTTGGGGAGCCCATTCCTGGTACAGGAATCCCTTCTCCCACAGGACTCTGTCCCTGCAGACTTCCCCAAGGGGGTTTGCAGCGCTGTGGCCAGCAAGTTCCCTCAGCTTCTCCAAGGAGGGATCCCTCTGCAGCTCGGTCTGGAATTCAGCTGCTGGGGAAAGGAGTGGGACCTGCTCCCTCTTGCTGGCTGGGCCTGGGGTCACAGCCCCTCTGAGCCCTGTCCCTGGTAGCTCCCTCCCTGCTGTGTAATCACTTCCCAGCAGCACGTCTGGACCAGGCAAACCTGGTTGGCAGCCAACCTGCCCTGCCTGGGTGTCCCCCCACTCAGCTGGGGTCTCAGCTCCCACCATGCCCAGCACTGTCCTTGTTGTCCCACTGGGGGCAGGCAGCGAGCTCTCTGCTCTGGTCACAGCATCAGAGCCAGCGTGAGCCCCCTCTCCGGTGTGCAGGGGGGCGGGGAGTAATTCTCCGACACACTCAGCCCCAGGGGTCTGGTTACAGGCAGGCAGGTATCCTGAGCCCAGCAGCCCCTCCCTCCTGCCAGCCAGGTCATTTGCATTGTCACTGACAATTTCCCTCTTAGCCAATTGGTTCCCTGGATCCTGTCCCAAAGAGACACAGTCACCCCCCAACAGGACCTCACAGCCGATATCCGGGAGAACCCCAACTACCAGCCAGCCCGACCCCTCCTGGGTCTGCACAGGGATCCGGGCCATAGACAGGGCGAGGGGCTTCATCCCGGGGACCTTCCCCCAGGTCTCACAGCCCCTCAGCATCTGCGGCTGCACCACCCGGGGCCTGACATCAGTTCTCTGTGTCCCAGGGTCTCGCCATCCCAGGCAGGTCCCCCCATTGACCACCACCTTCTGCTCCCACTGGGGGTCCGAGGGGCCTGAGCCCAGGAGATTCCACACCGACATATAGGCCGGGGCCAGGAGTGGGAGCCTGTCCACCACCGCACCCATCTGTCTGACAGCGTCTATGGCCTTGGGACCCAGGAAGGGAGCTAGATACCGGGGCTTTTCCGCAGGGTCCCCCTGGTTCAAATCACCTGCCTGCATGAAGGCCGTGTGGTGGGAATCCACATCACCCCCCTCCTTAACCAGGGGCAGCAATTTAGTGTCGAGGTTCCCTGCGGAACTGGCAGCCCGGGGTCTATCCCCACTCACCCCTGGGGAGCCCCCTATGCTTCTCCGCTCCGCCATCGCCAGTCCATGCTGCTGCTGCTTCTCCTGCCGCTTTTCCTCGGGCTCTTGCTGTCTCTCACGGTCCTCTCGCTCTCTCGGACTCAGCTCCAATCCCATCTGTGTCCGACCCCCCGATGGGGAACCCGATCGTGAAGACCCCCATCTGGTTGGGGGCCAGACTCTCGGGGATGCCTGGCTACTGCTCCAGCTGCTCCCAGGTCCTCTTGTAGCCCCGTCTGGGTCAGGAATCTGCTCCTTAGAGCGGTCCTCGTCCTCCAGCTGCACGATTAACTGGGCCTTGGTGAACTTCCCAATGCGTAACCCTCTCTTCTTGCACAGGATTACAATGTCCTTCTTGAGGAGATGGTGATAGGCCATCACTCCGCTGTTCCCAGGTTGCTTTGGACTCACAGGCCCGTGTGCTCTTAGCTCCCCCATGGTTTCCAGGAAGAACCCCTAGTGTGCCAGCCCTTCTCGTGGTATCACCTCTTTGCCAGGGTTGAGCTGCAGACTCCTCCGCCCCTGGGACCACTCGCTGCAATCCCCAGGGGAACCCTGTTACTGCAAAAGTCCTTCTCTCTCCCAGGGTCGAGCGGCAAGCTCCTCGGCCCCTTATACTGCTCGCTGCAGTCCTCAGGGGGACTCCGTTACTCCAACAGTCCTTCTCACTGGTCACACACTCCTAGGGGTTAATCGCCCCCTGAAACCGTCCCTCTCTGAGCCTTCAGCACGCCTGGTCCTCGTTATCCCCCCTCTGTTTTACTGCTCCCCAGTCACTTACTGCAAGAAGCGCCATTCACGGGGTGCAGTACATCCCACCGCTGCCACCAGTTGTCACGGAGTCCCCGGGGGATGCTCTGGAACTGCTCCCCACAAAGCCAGTCAGGACTTTGGGGAGCCTCCTCTCCCTCGGAGCAGACTGTCTTCAGGGCAAGAAGCTCACACGGCTTCACCTCCTGGTTCTCTCCTGGGAGCATTCAGCATATGCCCCTCCGTGTGCTTCCCACAGCGAGTCTGCCCAGGCTGGGTCCTGGGGAAGCCAAAGGGTTCTGCACCCCCCACTTCGCAGTCAGACGTGACTCTCGGCCAGCCAGTAAAACCGAGGTTTATTAGACAACAGGAACACGGTCTAAAACAGAGCTTGTAGGTCCAGCGAACGGGACCCCTCCGCCGGGTCCATTCTGGGGTCTGCCCTCCCTTCCAGTCCCCAGCTAGCTCCAAACTCCAACCCCTGTCCAGCCCCTCCTTCTCTGGGCTTTGTCTCTTTCCTGGGCCAGGAGGTCACCTGATCTCTTTGTCTCCAACACCTTCAGTTGGCACCTTTGCAGAGGAGGGGCCCAGGCCATCAGTTGCTAGGAGACAGAGTGTCGGGCATTTATGTACCCTGGCCCTTTGCTCAGCAGCAACCATACACCCTTATCCCACCACCTAGACACTTAAGAACTGCATAGGGGAAACTGAGGAAAACATTAAGAACAGTCCCACTTCGTCACAGCACCTTCCCCACATCCCACCACCACCATGCAGAGGGAAAGGTGCGCCGCTGCCCCCGCCAGGCTAGCCAGAACTCCTGGAAGGATGCCATGAAGCCCACCTCCTCCAGCAGGCTGTTAGTGAAATGCCAAGAGGCCGGCCCTGGGCTCTCTGAGGTGAGAGAGGCCGTCATGGCCACCAGATGGCGGTCCAAGAACGGGGCTGGTCGCATGCTGGAGGAGTGGACCCATGCAAGATGGGAGCGTGATAGATAAATGCAGTCTAACTGGGAGTGACTTCCACCCGGACATAGGTAAAGGTGGACTTGTCGTCCTGGTGGTTGCCGAGCCAGACGTCCACCAGGGAGTGATGATGGGCGATCTCCCTGAGGACGCCCGCAGCGGCCTGGCTGCTCTCAGTTCCAGAGCAGTCCCGCTCCTCGAGGGTGGTATTAAAATCCCCGCCCTAGACCAGGCACTCACAAGGATGGCGGACGCCTGCTGATAGAAACACACCTGCTCCGTGCCTGATGTCAGGGCGTAGACATTGACCAGATTCAACGTTAACCCCTCACGCAAGCGTCGAGGTGCAGCAGGTGACCCAGCATGACCTTAGTGACCCCTAGCACCTCAGGCCATAGGGTGGGGGAGAACAGGGGGGCCACCCCAACCGAATGAGCGCTGAGATGGATGAAGTACATCCTGTCCCCCCATTCTAACTGGCTGCGGCAGTTGGATCCGTGTGGGTTTCCTGCAGGAAAATCACAGAGTAGCCCCCTCCCCCAAAGGCAGGAGAGCACCTGGCACCTGCGGAGGCCCACCCTATAGCCTGGGTGTTCAACGTTGCAAAGATGGTGGATTTTATTGTGAGGGCTGGGGAGGATCACTGTGGGCAGGAGTGCCGGCGGCCCCCATTGGGCCCTGCAACAATCCGTGACTGACCCCAAAAGCCAGCAGGGAGTCACGGAAGTTGCGGGCCCGCTGGTAGGCCGCGGCCTCCTGCCTCCTGGTCCCCTTCCCCTCCTCCAAAACAGCCCTCACGGCCCAAAGGACGAGATGGAAGTCCCCCCAGGGCAGGAGATCGAGCTGCACCTTGCCCTGGGAACCACGGGTGTCCACCAGGAAGCGTCGCAGCTCGTCCCGCAGTACAGTGGGGGATGGGATCACGGACCCATTATCGTCCTCTGTCTAGTCCCCTGTAACGGGCCCACGGCGAGGGACAAACGGGGCAGACGCACTGCGCCAATACCGTTGGTGCTGCACAACCCATCCCTATTCCTGGCAAGGGACGGGGCTGCGGAGGAAAGAGAGCGCCCCGTAGCGGGTCGCCGAGGGGAGACATGAAAACCGCCCCCTGAGGCTCATCCGATGAGAGGGGAAATGAGACAACCCCTGGGCTGGCAGCAGTATGAGAGGTGGAGGGGAAATAATCAGACACTGCGACAGGGCGGGAGTGGGGCTGGGGCCAGCAGCGGGGTTAGGAGCAGAGGCGGATGTGGGAGCGGGATCGCCGGCGCCTCTCGACCAGGGTCAGGGGCCGAGGGGATGGGGACGGGAGGGGGCCCCTCAGCACTGCCAGGCCTGGGCGCTTCAATGATCTCGGCACCCGCAGCCATGGCATTGGGCCCGATGGCATCTGCAATAGGACCCCCAACTGGGAGGGAGGGAGGGCCGCTGCCCTGCACTCAAGGGCCCGGCCGCTCGGCACCGCCATCACCACTGGGGGCTCGGCAGCCATGAGCCAAGTACCATCTGGGGCTGGGCAGATGGACGAGCCCAGGGGCCCCCCAGGATGGAGGGCAGGGGCAGCGGCCTGGGGTAGGAGGCAGAGAGGAGGAAGGGGTGGCGTGATCAAGCTGCCATCCAGAGCGAGGCCCTCGGCAAGGGGTCGTCCTCCCCTGGGGTGACCGGGGTCAGACCCAGGGCCCCAATTGCCTCGAAGATGGAGCTAAAATGTCCCCCCGCCGCCCCAGGGTCCTTCCTGCCAGTAACCTAGGCAGCAACCGCCTCAGCGTCAATGGGGGGCACAGATGACATGGGGATTGGGGGGCTCCATCCGAGGCCTCCTCAAGGAGGGACTCCGAGGGGGGGCAGTACCGCCCCCCTCCACTGCCATGGCCTCCTTGGCCGGCTCCACCTGCAGGGCTCAGTTGGGGCGCGGCGTAAGGCTTGGTAGCGGCGCCCCTCCATGGTCTTTGCGGGGAGCCTCATCCCCCTCCGTGTCAAGGGGGAGGTGCTGAGCCCGAGCCGTCCTTTTGTCTTGCTTCCCCTGGACGCGTGCCAGCCAGGGGGCAAGGGCGCTGGATCCAAGGACTGGGGAGGCAAAGGGGGAACAACAGGAAGAAGGGATACCTCCCCCTGGGGCGTGCCCTCTCCCTAGCCCAGGGTCGACCCTGCCGCCCTCTCCTCCATGGGCCCTGCTGGACTGCATACGACGGAGGTGAGGCCTACCCGCTCGTCTGGGCGCAATGGGGGGGGGCTACCCCTGGGGCCCAAGTGGGAGCAATAGCAGAAGGAGGAGGGGCGACTAGGGGAGCCGGACAGCCAGGGTCGCTGGTGATGGCAGGGCTGGTGCCCTCCCGGGTCTCGGGGGGGCCCAGGCACCCCTCCATGCCGGGCCAGGGGGCGGACGTGCCCGGTTGCCCGGCAGAGGTAACACCGGGCCTCCCCCGAGGAGTAGTGCACCCGGTAATGGACTCCCTGGTGGGGCACCAGAAAGGACCCCTCTACTGCCTCTCCGTCACGCGCCGCCGGGGGCAGTTGGATTTGGACCTGCCGGCGGAAGGACAGAACGTGACGGAGGGCAGGGTCCTTGCAGCCCAGTGGGAGAGGGCCGATAACAGATAGGGGGTTTCCCCAGGGTGGAGCGGAAGGGCATCATTGGGAAGGAAGGATGGGATGGAGGTGAAAACTACCCGTACGCCCAGTTCCTCAAGGGGAAAAATGGGACTAACACCCACCCCCCCCCCGCAGGCCCATTTCCACCGCCTCCTGGGCAGCGGCCTCTGATGCCATGAATACGACGACCTTCCTGTACATCTTGGAGGCCGCCACCATGGCTGTGGGCCCCACCACCTGCACCAACGCACTCACGTAGCTCTCTACATGGGGCGAGGCGGGCAGCAGGAGGCAACAGAGGCCGTGCTTCCTGGGCGGGGAAGGGACCCCGGCCGCAGGGATAGAGCTGGAAGCCGCAGTTGTGGAAGATGATATAATGGCACGTGGAGGGGCTGTGGCCATCTGGGCGTACACTCTGGGGGCCAAGGGAGGGGAGCCCCTGGAGCTGGTGGAGAGAACAACAGGGGGGGCTGCGGTGGGTGATGGGGTGGCGGCGGCCCCAACCAGGGGAGGCTTCACTTTTGGGGCGCAGCTCTTGCCCTTTTTACTGGCCGAGGGGGTTCCCCCAACCCGGAGGGGGTAGAGGCCATGGCAGTGGCGGAGTCCGGACTTGTGTCCACCGGCGGCCGCGGCGCCTGATCAGAGGCAGAGGGGCCGGCGGTAGTTGAGAGGTTAGCCCCAGGGAGAGACGGGGGAGTTAGCAGAGGGGGGGCCACCCACAGTTTTCCCCACCATTTTGGTATGGGGCAGGAGGTAGCACGGGTGGGGGGGGGGGAGAAGGGAAGGGGACGGGAAAAGGCCTACCACTCCTCCCCGCTAGGCTGTGGGCAGGGGGGGAGAGTACCAATGCGGGGGCGCAGGGAGGCCAATCGAGGCAGGGAAGGGGGGGCGCTATCAGTGGCGTGGGAGGGGGATACCGGCTCCTCCAGTGCACTAGGAAGGGGAGGGACCACGATATCATTAGGGGGGGGGTTCGGTGAATGGGGGGCACAATGGACAAGGGACACAAGCACTTAGGGGGGAGGTTTGGGCGCATGAAACAAGGGGGCTGAGCGAGTGGGGGAGCAATGGGAGGTTAGGGGAAAAGGGGACCCAGCTGGAAACAGGCCCCCGGGGGGCAGGGCTGGAGAGGCACAGGGACAAGCTCTGAAGGCTGGGGCGGGGCAGGCAAACTAACAGTCCCGAGCTGGGTCTTAAGCGAGTCAGGCTCCAATGGTTCCTATAACAACAATGGAGCTGGACAAACTCATTAGATGCCTGGCCAAGAGCCAGCAGCAATAACAGGCACCACAGCTTCAGCCAGAACAGCAACTGGTGCAACAGCAGCTCCTTCGTGAGCTGGGGGCCCACCATGGTGAGCAGCAGCAGCAGTGCCTCCAGCCTCCCGACCCATGGGCCACCCTCCTCATCCCGTACCTGACGGGCAGCTCCAACCGCCTACCGGGGGCTCCCGAATGACGAGGCCAGGGGTTACAGATGAGTGAAACAGCCATCTTAGACACCCTGGACATCACTCTGAAAACCTCCCGGTGGCGGTTCCGTGAAAAGGTCTGTCCAAAGGGCGCCAGGCCCCAGGAGTTGAAGGATGCCTGCTGGAGGTGGCTGCAGCCCGAGCAATGGACCGCGAACGACGTTGCCAAACAGGTTGTCCTGGAGCACTTTGTGCACATCCTCCCAACCCGAGGGAGGGCCTGCGTCCTCCAGCACTGGCCGACAACGCTGAGCGCGGCCATCTCTCTAATGGAGGACTTCTTAGTCGCGGAGGCTCTGATGGGCCAGCGATGCAGGTCCCAGCATTGGGGCCGGGCGACCCAAGAAGAAGTCTGGGACCAAGGCTGACATGCGGCCTGGACCCCGCAGACATGATAGCTGGGGGAGCGACACTCTGCGCCGAGTGGACTCAGCGCCGTGGGGGGTGCTGGGAGACCCCGATAAGAAGGGCCGAGCGCTGCTGCCAAGTCTGCCCCACCATCCGTCTGTAGCACCAGCCAGGTCAGGGCGCCCTGAAGTGGGCATGTACATAGATTCCTAGGACTAGCCGGATATTGCCGCTGCTTTATCCCAGGGTTCTCCTCCATTGCGGCCCCCCTTTCCAATCTCCTCAAGAACGAGAGTCCGGAAAGGATCCAGTGGACCAGAGCCTGTGAGGAGGCGTTCCAAACTCTGAAGGCCCGGCTGTCTCAAGAACCCGTCTTGTACAGCCCTGACTTCACCAAGGAGTTTTTGTTACAAACAGATGCCTCAGATGTGGGCCTAGGAGCTGTTCTGTCACAGGTAGTAGGGGGCGACAAACACGTCCATCCTCTATATTAGCAGGAAGCTATTCCCGCGAGAGAAGATCTATTCTGTAATCGAGAAAGAAGACCTGGCAGTAAAACGGGCCATGGACTCACTCTGTTATTAGCTTCTGTCCGCACACACTTCACCCTCGTTACAGACCATGCCACGCTCCGCTGGCTTCACACCATGAAGGCAGCGACTCATTGTAGATCTCCGGGAAGTTGGCCGTGAAATGGTACCGGGGTGTGTGTGGGAGACAGAAACAACATCAGAACCATGAACTAGTAAGTCTGCAAGCGTACTAAGATGTGTCTGTCATGTCTTTCCAAGAAGATGTGACGAACTGGGACTGTTCTTAATGTGTTCTTTGAATGCTGAGTAGGGAGTGTGGCTGGGGGGCTGCATTGGGGGATGGGAGACTGGCCTTGAGGGAAGATACCTGAGCATGTAACATGAGAACCCAGGAGGGGGCTGGAGCGAGGTGACACCTCTGCCCGGGAAATGGACAAAGGCTGGGGGAGGAGACACTGGGGAGAATGAGAGTTGCAGGAGCTGGCTGGTGTAATGGAGGGAGCCCAGACGGGGCTCTGACCCCCCAATGGGGCTGTGGTGCCCCTGGGACCCCAAGATGGACCTAATTGGTCCTGTCGTCTGTGCCTGCAAGACCTGTCTTGGACTGTGTTCCTGTCGTCTAAATAAACCTTCTGCTTTACTGGCTGGTGCAGGGCCTTGTGTCCCCCCACACTCCGTGACAGAAGGCCGTAACAAGCTCACAGAACCATGCTGGACTAAGCCATTATGCCACTTAGCACCAATGCCTTTCAACTTCAAGTGGATGGAGGTTATTTTTTCAGAATTGTGCCAATTTACTGGATTTCACCATTGGTGAAACAATAGCTTGCGGAAGATTAGCCTTTGAAAAGGCAGGCTTGTGCTGGAAGACAGTTGCCACATTCTCTGCAGGAGACATTCTCCGAACTGGCTTTCAGATCTGTGGAAAACACTGCCAACACATTGTATATTAAGCATTTGTAACAATACCCCGTGGTATACAAGTAATTATGATGTTAGCTAAGCCTGTCATCAACTCACTAGTTCTTGATCAAGGATAGCATTTTACTGTACTTAGGTTTTAGACATGTAATTTCCTGCATAAGTCACCACAACCTACTTGCCATAGAAGTCAGGACTAATGTAAGAGAGTTTCCCAGAGCAGGGACATTTTCCCTTCCCAAAGCCTCAGCAGAAAGCAGACACCCTAGTCTCCCACTGTGAGATACTTACCAAACCGTGACTCTACACCAGTGGTTCTCAAACTTTTCTACTGCTGACCCCTTTCACATAACAAGCCTCTGAGTGCAACCCCCACTTATAAATTAAAAACACTTTTTTATATATTTAACACCATTATAAATGCTGGAGGTGAAGCGGGGTTTGGGGTGGAGGCTGGCAGCTCATGACCCCCCCAGGTAATAACCTTGCGACCCCAGTTTGAGACCCCCCGATCTACACTCTGCATGTCATCATCATTCAGAGTCCTGAAGTTGATGCAGAAACGACCTACATCATAGGAATAGGAAGATTGTGGATGAGACATTTTCACCGCAGTCTTGTCCCCAGAAGTCTGTCACATGTGCCACCACCAATCAGTTTTAGATTAATCACTGGAAAAAAGTTTTAATTTAGGTTATTTCTCAAAAGGACTTGTTACTGTTCCACTCAATGGTGGAAATGTTCAACCCTGAGAGCCACCAGTATCAAGCATCTCTAAAGATGGAGGACAGAATGCACCAGACAAGACTCCTAATTGGTCTCAGAAGCACTAAGTATATTGCAACTGCACAGAGAGCATCTGTATCTACTTTTCATGTCCAGTTATAATAGTGGTTTATCTAAAGTTTGTTAACCTCTGTGAAGGAGCAGAGGGACTGCGGCCAGGCACAGCAGGGGTTAAAGAAAACCTGTGGGTTCAGATAGCCCTGCCCTGTTATACCTGTAGCCAGTGCCAGGCCTGGAGGGGGGAGAAAAGAAGGGCACCTGGCGCAGTCAAGGGCTGACTGGCGAAGAGGCAGGAGCTCTCTGTATGCCTGCCTGAAGGCATGGACCAACGCAGCCACTGGAGGCAAAAAGTCTTCCCCTGCGAAGGGCAGCCTGCAGATAAGCCCCAACTGTGGGGAAACGGGACTAGCGGGCCCATGCTCCAAACTAAAAGGACTTGCATAGGGGAGCAGCCCAGGAAAACAGGTCCTGACCCCCACCCCTTCATGGCTGGGAGAAAGATCCATCTCCCCTGTTTAGGGGTTTGAGCAACACAGGACCCTGGGCCAGAACCTAAGGGAGAAGGAGGGGTCAGGTCCCCCTACTGCCCCCTAACCAACGATCTAGCCACTAGGCTGCCTGGCCACGGAAGGCCCTATCACACTCTCCTATTCGGAAGCTTTAGATTCACATGAAAAAATCATGCCACACCCCTGAATACAGGAGTTAGCCACTCAGCAATGCTCAGGGGCAGCCCCTGGGGACAAGCCCAGCCGCTGGGCCATGCACAGAGGTTAGGAAGAAGGATCCCAAGTGTTCTACCAGTGTTGACCCGAGCTTCTGCGGAGGGGCCGCCACTTGTTAGATCAATGCTAATAAGTGTCTAAAGCTTAGATTTTAAGATGATACCACACCTAGTCCCCCAACTGGAAGAGAGAAACTGGTCTGTCCTCTTTCATCGGCACAGCCTCCTGGCTGCTGTAAAGATACAAAGAATAGGTCTCTGTTACTCTATTCCCTCTCCCAGTTTGTTCGGGAGGAATGGACAGTTTCACAACTGCAGAGGATTTTGAACAGCAGGGAAACAGACTGTAGTCTTATTAATTTAATACTGCCACTGCTTCCGGGCAAAACCAAGAGCACCAGCTTGGGCACTGGAGTTGTTTAGGGACTCAAATAAAAACGATGGCATCAGGTCACATCGAAAGTTTTGCAGCCATAAGGGCTAGAAGCTTATTTTGAATGGAAAGTTTGTTCTGCAAAAAGCGATAGCTTTGTTGTGCACCTCCACCACCACCATCTGCACTTGGTAGCGCGATCGTCTCATTCATTGCTGGCAGACACATTTTTCAAGTTGTAGTCCTTAGTCTGGTGAAGGGAAACTTTCTGCACTTCCGTGTGGCCTTCTTGCACAACTTTGGAGTTCTGTTACCATCTGGTTACATTAGCATCACCTCAGCAGCACTAGCCACTCAGTCCAACCACGCCCTTGTACAATGAATGTTTAATTGCAATACTACAGAACAGACACGTGTACTAAGCAACAGTGCTGCAATGTCTCTTTATTTAAGTTCACATACAGGACGGCAATGTAAACCCTTGGAGAATGCCACATCACTGCCCCCACGAGTTTGGTTAGTCACAAGCACTGACAGACAACAAACGTAGTCCCGACTTTTGCGAGCGGCGAACAGCAGAGGCTAACAGAGGGAGTTTGCCTGGGAGCTGTCCGAGAGGAGGTACGCTAAGTGCTGCATTGTGGGGGCTGTGTTGGTGAGTATCTGAGTGTCTGCTGCTGGGACAGTTTGTCAGTTTGACCGTGTGCTTGATTGCTTGCTTGTTGGTTTGAAAAGTGTGAATTGGGAGTGCTTTGTTCCAGGTGGGCCTTGAGTGGGCCTGACTGGTATATAAGGGCAGTCAGCAGCGAACCAGCTGAGCGGCGAACAGCAGAGGCTAACAGAGGGAGTTTGCCTGGGAGAGCTCACTGAGGCTTTCATCTGCAGGTTTCTCTGAGTAGTTCCTGCAACAGCCGAGGAAGCTCTTAAGAGGACAGGGATATGGAAGGTGAGCGATCAGCTGTTGTAACCTGCACAGGTTGTGCCATGTTTGTCTTTCTTCCACAGGACAGAAGTGACTTTGTCTGTACAAAGTGCAAGCTGGTCTCCATATTGGAAGAGAAGGTTCGAGGGCTGGAGAAACGAGTATCAACACTGCGTTGCATAAGGGAAAATGAAGATTTCCTGGACAGACATCAGGAGATGCTTCTACGGCCACAATGTTCTGAAGATTCAGAGCAGGCGCAGCAGGGACAGAAGGATTGTGAAGAGGTTTGGCAGCATGTGACCTCCAGAAGGAGAAAGAGGAGCGTCCATGCACCAGCAATGGAGATACAGGTGAGCAATCGTTTCCATGTTCTCTCCACAGGTACTAATGCGGAGAGTGGACTAGATGACCCATCTGAGGGAAGGGAGCAGAAGGAGACTCCACCGATTGGAAGGCAAAAGATGCACTGTCCTAGGGATGGGGGTTCCACGACCACCACTCCCAAGAGGAGGAGGAGGGTGGTGGTGGTCGGGGACTCCCTCCTCAGGGGGACTGAGTCATCTATCTGCCGCCCCGACCGGGAAAACCGAGAGGTCTGCTGCTTGCCAGGAGCTAGGATACACGATGTGACGGAGAGACTGCCGAGACTCATCAAGCCCTCGGATCGCTACCCCTTCCTGCTTCTCCACGTGGGCACCAATGATACTGCCAAGAATGACCTTGAGCGGATCACTGCAGACTACGTGGCTCTGGGAAGAAGGATAAAGGAGTTTGAGGCGCAAGTGGTGTTCTCGTCCATCCTCCCTGTGCAAGGAAAAGGCTGGGTAGAGACCGTCGAATCGTGGAAGTCAATGAATGGCTACGCAGGTGGTGTCGGAGAGAAGGCTTTGGATTCTTCGACCATGGGATGGTGTTCCAAGAAGGAGGAGTGCTAGGCAGAGACGGGCTCCACCTAACGAAGAGAGGGAAGAGCATCTTCGCAAGCAGGCTGGCTAACCTAGTGAGGAGGGCTTTAAACTAGGTTCACCGGGGGAAGGAGACCAAAGCCCTGAGGTAAGTGGGGAAATGGGATCCTGGGAGGAAGCACAAGCAGGAGAGCGCAAGAGGGGAGGACTCCTGTCTCATGCTGAGAAAGAGGGACGATCAATGAGTTATCTTAAGTGCCTATACACAAATGCAAGAAGCCTGGGAAACAAGCAGGGAGAACTGGAAGTCCTGGCACAGTCAGGGAACTATGATGCGATTGGAATAACAGAGACTTGGTGGGATAACTCACATGACTGGAGTACTGTCATGGATGGATATAAACTGTTCAGGAAGGACAGGCAGGGCAGAAAAGGTGGGGGAGTTGCGTTGTATGTAAGAGAGGAGTATGACTGCTCAGAGCTCCGGTATGAAACTGCAGAAAAACCTGAGAGTCTCTGGATAAAGTTGAGAAGTGTGAGCAACAAGGGTGATGTCGTGGTTGGAGTCTGCTATAGACCACCAGACCAGGGGGATGAGGTGGATGAGGCTTTCTTCTGGCAACTAGCAGAAGTTGCTAGATCGCAGGCCCTGGTTCTCATGGGAGACTTTAATCACCCTGATATCTGCTGGGAGAGCAATACAGCAGTGCACAGACAATCCAGGAAGTTTTTGGAAAGTGTAGGGGACAATTTCCTGGTGCAAGTGCTGGAGGAACCAACTAGGGGCAGAGCTTTTCTTGACCTGCTGCTCACAAACAGGGAAGAATTAGTAGGGGAAGCAAAAGTGGATGGGAATCTGGGAGGCAGTGACCATGAGATGGTCGAGTTCAGGATCCTGACACAAGGAAGAAAGGAGAGCAGCAGAATACGGACCCTGGACTTCAGAAAAGCAGACTTTGACTCCATCAGGGAACAGATGGGCAGGATCCCCTGGGAGAATAACATGAAGGGCAAAGGGGTCCAGGAGAGCTGGCTGTATTTTAAAGAATCCTTATTGCGGTTACAGGAACAAACCATCCCAATGTGTAGAAAGAATAGTAAATATGGCAGGCGACCAGCTTGGCTAAACAGTGAAATCCTTGCAGATCTTAAACGCAAAAAAGAAGCTTACAAGAAGTGGAAGATTGGACAAATGACCAGGGAGGAGTATAAAACTATTGCTCAGGCATGCAGGAATGAAATCAGGAAGGCCAAATCACACTTGGAGTTGCAGCTAGCAAGAGATGTTAAGAGTAACAAGAACGGTTTCTTCAGGTATGTTAGCAACAAGAAGAAAGTCAAGGAAAGTGTGGGCCCCTTACTGAATGAGGGAGGCAACCTAGTGACCGAGGATGTGGAAAAAGCTAATGTACTCAATGCTTTTTTTGCCTCTGTCTTCACGAACAAGGTCAGCTCCCAGACTGCTGCACTGGGCAGCACAATATGGGGAGAAGGTGACCAGCCCTATGTGGAGAAAGAAGTGGTTCGTGATTATTTAGAAAAACTGGACGTGCACAAGTCCATGGGGCCGGATGCGCTGCATCCGAGGGTGCTAAAGGAGTTGGCGGATGAGATTGCAGAGCCATTAGCCATTATTTTTGAAAACTCATGGCGATCGAGGGAGGTCCCGGATGACTGGAAAAAGGCTAATGTAGTGCCAATCTTTAAAAAAGGGAAGAAGGAGGATCCGGGGAACTACAGGCCAGTCAGCCTCACCTCAGTCCCTGGAAAAATCATGGAACAGGTCCTCAAGGAATCAATTATGAAACACTTAGAGGAGAGGAAAGTGATCAGGAACAGTCAGCATGGATTCACCAAGGGGAAGTCGTGCCTGACTAACCTAATTGCCTTCTATGATGAGATAACTGGCTCTGTGGATGAGGGGAAAGCAGTGGATGTGTTATTCCTTGACTTTAGCAAAGCTTTTGATACGGTCTCCCACAGTATTCTTGCCGCCAAGTTAAAGAAGTATGGGCTGGATGAATGGACTGTAAGGTGGATAGAAAGCTGGCTAGATCGTCGGGCTCAACGGGTAGTGATCAATGGCTCCATGTCTAGTTGGCAGCCGGTTTCAAGCGGAGTGCCCCAAGGGTCGGTCCTGGGGCCGGTTTTATTTAATATCTTTATTAATGATCTGGAGGATGGTGTGGACTGCACTCTCAGCAAGTTTGCAGATGACACTAAACTAGGAGGCGTGGTAGATACACTAGAGGGTAGGGATCGGATACAGAGGGACCTAGACAAATTAGAGGATTGGGCCAAAAAAAACCTGATGATGTTCAACAAGGATAAGTGCAGAGTCCTGCACTTAGGACGGAAGAATCCAATGCACTGCTACAGACTAGGGACCGAATGGCTAGGGAGCAGTTCTGCAGAAAAGGACCTAGGGGTCACAGTGGACGAGAAGCTGGATATGAGTCAACAGTGTGCTCTTGTTGCCAAGAAGGCTAACGGCATTTTGGGCTGTATAAGTAGGGGCATTGCCAGCAGATCGAGGAACGTGATCGTTCCCCTTTATTCGACATTGGTGAGGCCTCATCTGGAATACTGTGTCCAGTTTTGGGCCCCACACTAGAAGAAGGATGTGGAAAAATTGGAAAGAGTCCAGCGGAGGACAACAAAAATGATTAGGGGTCTGGAGCACATGACTTATGAGGAGAGGCTGAGGGAACTGGGATCGTTTAGTCTCCAGAAGAGAAGAATGAGGGGGGATTTGATAGCAGCCTTCAACTACCTGAAGGGGGGTTCCAAAGAGGATGGAGCTCGGCTGTTCTCAGTGGTGGCAGATGACAGAACAAGGAGCAATGGTCTCAAGTTGCAGTGGGGGAGGTCCAGGTTGGATATTAGGAAACACTATTTCACTAGGAGGGTGGTGAAGCACTGGAATGCGTTACCTAGGGAGGTGGTGGAGTCTCCTTCCTTGGAGGTTTTTAAGGCCCGGCTTGACAAAGCCCTGGCTGGGATGATTTAGTTGGGAATTGGTCCTGCTTTGAGCAGGGGGTTGGACTAGATGACCTCTTGAGGTCCCTTCCAACCCTGATATTCTATGATTCTATGAACTTTAATGACAATAAAAGGCTGAGGCATGATACAACACTTCCAGTTCAAGTGGTGATATTAGAGACTCATGGATACAAGAACAATCCAAGAACAAAGTTACAATTCCTTACATTGCAACTTAGGTTGAAATTGCACCTTTCTAGTTGGCTGTTGCAAGGCTGGTGAGGTTCCCAGTGGGCATCAGAGCTCTGGGATTACCTCTGGCTTCCTTCCCCACCCATTGGCCATTGCCTGCTGCCCAGATCCATCTTCCTCCGATGGGTCTCCATCCTCCTGCTGTTTGGAGTTCATAAGCTTTGAGTCATCCCTGGTAACACTCCCCAGCTTCTCCATCCCCCCGTCGCCACCCAAAAAGCACCAGAGACCTAAAACATAACTGTGCTGCCCACTGCCTGCTTCTGAGCCAACGTCTATAACAACTGTGACTCATGGTCGTCTAGCACCTCTCACCTACTGCACGCAACTTCTCGCCCTAAGAAGGCAGCTACTTGTGGGGTGGAACATACCAGCTGCTAAGTAGCACACAGCCCTGAGGGCAGAAAGAGGTGGATTCTGTAGTCAGTAGAAGCTGCAGCCGGTGATGGAGGTTAGCACTATGTAGCCCCCCAAGCTGTAATAGGATCTAGTTAAATACCCCTCCCATCCCAAACCGCCTCCCCTCCCTCCATTCCAATCCCTCCTTACAACGCATCTTTGCCACCAACTCTGTGGTGACCCCCCGCCAGAGCCAGCCCCCAATATGCAGCACGCACCAGGCTAGACTGGAGATCCAGATGGGTACAGTCTGCTACTAGACTGGAAGCATGGCAGGAGAAAGTGCCTTCCTTTGTATTTCAAGGGTAGCAAGCACCCTGTCAGCACTCCCACAACGCTCTGGGCTTCATGGGCGGCCTGTGAACCCCTGGCTGGAGGAGGCTAGCCTGCAGCCCCACCCGTTCCACCCGAGGTCCCACCCCACCGCAGCCACCGGCCCCAGCCCCGGAGCATCAGGAGGGCAGGTGGCGCAGCCCCAGCTGTGGCCAGCACTGGCTGGGGGACTGGAGCCGCGCACGCAGAGCTGCGGGAAGCTGGGGGAGCGGGTCAGGGGCAGAGTGTGGACAGGACCACGTCTGGTTGTTTGGGAAGGCACAGCTTCCCCCACCCTATGGTATCTGCCACCCATGCTGGGCTTCTAGTGACCTCCAAAGACCTAATGACCGCCGGTCCCCATGGGATAGGGCAAGGGCCTTTTGAGGTGTTTGGGTCTTAGTGATACCCCTCAGAAGCCTGCTGTGCCCCACTGCAGCCTTCTCGAGGGTTGTTCTTGGAGGAAGAGATTGTGAATGGTCCCATAATTAGGGGCTGGCCTAGAATGTGAGCTCTGGATTCAGTTCCCAGCTCAGCTCTCTAGTCCCAGTGTGATCTAGGGCAAGCCAGCTGGGGGAACCGAGGCCCAGGCTATGTACCGGGGTGTTATTGCACTGCCCTACCTCCTGGGGAGGGGCCCGGGACTGAGTGAAGCCTCATAACACACCTCAGGCAGCTTCAGCCCCCTCAGCCTCCAGTGGTTAAAGCCTGCTGAGGAAAACACTTATTTGCACAGTCACTCCTGAGCCTGGCATGCTCGACTGCCCCAATGGGCCTGGACACACCCAGCCCTGGGAGGTGGGGCTGCGGGGCGGGCGGGGTCTTTCAAAGGAACTGGTGAGGAGAGGTGTTGCCCTGGCTCACCTCTTCCCTGAGTGGCTGCACTGGAAAACTGGAGGCAGTGGAAGAATGATCCTTGTGGTTACAACACAACCGGCCGACGCCCCAGTGCCTAATATAGGAGAGGCAGGGTTTGCAAACAGGCCCTATGCACAGCCACGGGAGCTTCTCTCTCCCCTGTGTGATAGGGGGCCCAGCTGAGAGCTTCATACCAAGGGACACGGCTCGCATTCGGTGCCAGGTTCCCTGCGCCCTCACATTCCCACGCGAACAATCCGGAGCCAGGGGGCCTGGGAGCAGAGCCCAAGTCATGATGCTCTGCCGCGCTGCCAGCTCTGGGCTTCTAACTGGGCAGTGGTCCCCTAACCCTTGTGCTGGGAGACAGATTTAGCCAACAGGTGAGCCGGGATTCAGGTATGACTGTATTAAACTACGAGAGCATTGTTCACTCTGCTCCCTCTCCACTTGTGCGCCATCCTTTCCTTTTAGGTTAGGGAGCCAGCCGATACGGAGGCCTCTCTTTAGGGTTTTTTGTCTGTGCAGTAGAGCACAAAGTCTCCAGAGGATTGTGCAAGGATAGCCTGCCTGGGTTTAGCTAGAAGCAGGGCAATTGCAGCAGCCTGCTGGATACTTTGCCACAGAGAGTAGAGGCAGCCTGCCTCCCGGCTGGTTGAGACACCGGGCAAGAACAAGTCAGCCCTGCTCAATTCAGAAAGCTGGGATGTAAGTGTGACGCTGTATGGAATCTGGGGGACACTTTAGGATATTCTGAATACCAATAGTGTAAAATTGCAATGAGTTATGGCAGATATGCCATGTAAGATATCTGCAAAAATGTTATGATTTGCCAGATACGATAATCTTGTTTATATGTTTGTATCACCTTTTGTATTATGAGTTATAGATATGTATGTATGTCTGTATTTTAAACTTGGGCTTTGCTTCTGGGCGACACCCCCAGGCAGTTTGGAATCAGCATGATGGCCTATTAAGGACCATCTGCTATACAACTGACCCATTGAGAGAAGGCAAGGGATACACATGATGACTCAGCAAGGCAGGCAGGGGCATGGACAGAACTCTGAGGCTTCCAGGCCATGTACTGAGCAGCTTGTGTTTGGGAAAAAGGTAGTATAAGCCGCATGGCAAAAGCCTATAAAAGGCCGCTGCATCTTCTCCATTTTGTCTTCAGTCCTGCTTCTTGTCTTTATTCCTGCTTCTTACCTCTGGAGTAACCGTTCTACAAACGAAGCTCTGAACAAAGGACTGAATGATCCATCCAAGCTGTGAATGTTTTCCAGAGGGACTTTCAAGCCAGCAAACTCACCAACACTGCTAGGAACCTGATGGACTTTGAAGGCTTTGTATGTGACTGTTTTACCATTTACCATCTCTCTTCTTGTTCTTTCTTTTTTCTTTATAATAAAGCTTTAGTTTTAGACATTAAAGCATTGGCTGGCAGCGTGGCATTTTGGGTAAGATCCAAACCTGTACTGCCCTGGTGACATGGCTGACCCTTTGGGATCAGAAGAACATTTTGTACATGTGAGCAGAGTTTTTTAAATAACTTCTCACTGTACTGGACCTAGGTGCTGATTGGGAGCCAGAGAACTGGAATGCAATAGAGGGAGCTGTGTGATTTATTTTTTGCGTCTTGATAACCAGTATGTGTGGGGGGGGGGGGGGATTAGAAGCACAGTTTGTGACTGGTTGGGGAGTTTAACTTCAGTGTTACCCGCCAGTCTTGGGAGTATCTGCTGTCCCTTTTGCAGCCCGCCCTGACCTTGGCATTTCCAGTGAGGGCTGCTCCAGTCTTGGCTGTAGACAGTGGATCGTGTGATGTATCCTGGGTAGAAGCAGGAGGCATGTAGGTAAGTATCGCGGTCAGTAGGTTCATAGGCGCCGACTTCTACTGGTGCCGGTGGGTGCTTGACCCCCCTCTGCCCCCGGCACTGCCCCAACTCCACCCCTGCCCTGCCCCCTCCCATCCCCATTCCCGCCCCTTCCCCAAAGTCCCTGCCCCAACTCTGCCCCCTCCCTGCCCCTATTCCGACTCCTTCCCCAAATCCCGGCCCCACCTCTTCCCCGCCTCCTCCCCTGAGCACACCACGTTCCCACTCCTCCCCCTCCCTCCCGGAGCGTGCTACAGCTGTTTGCCGGTGGCAAGCACTGGGAGATAGGTGGAGGAGCGGGGACGCGGCGCGCTCGGGGTGGGGGGGGGGGCGAGGTAGAGGAGGTTGGCTGCCGGTGGGTGCAGAGCACCCACTAATTTTTCCCCATGGGTGCGCCAGCCCCGGAGCACCCACAGAGTCGGCACCTATGAGTAGGTTTCCGGTATAGGGTAGTGTTTATGTGACCATCACTTATTTGCACTGTAGTGTCCAGGAAGTGGATCTCGTGTGTGGAGTGGTCCAGGCTGAGGTTTATGGTGGGGTGGAAACTGTTGAAATCCAGGTGGAATTCTTCAAGGGCCTCCTTTCCGTGGGTCCATAAGATGAAGATTTCATCAATGTAGTGCAAATAGAGGAGGGGCGCTAGGGGACACCTCTTCATCAATTATTGGGAGTGGACCACATCCACCCTGACTGAATTGACCCTTTCAGCACTGGTTCTCCACTTGTAAGGTAACTCCCTTCTCTTCATGTGTCAGTATATTTATGCCTGCATCTGTAATTTTCACTTCATGCATCTGAAGAAGGGAGGTTTGTTTACCCACGAAAGCTTATGCCCAAATAAATCTGTTAGTCTTTAAGGTGCCACCGGACTCCTCATTGTTTTTCAAAACAGTTAAGTCGGCTTCAGTTTATACCATGTGTTATTTGGATGCAAGTCTGTTGGGGACCCCCATACCGCTTCAACATTTGCTCTTTGTTCAGACCGGTTCACCCAACCTTCATTTGGGCATCAAATGTTGATCAGTTAGAGGGAATCCTTTCTTTATGGGGATTCAACAGCCAGAGCGTATCCTGTAGACCACCTGCCACGGGAGTTTCTTGCAGTTGTCACTTTCAGGGGCCTGTCCAAGCCACCCGTTTGCCTTTCCCCTCTGCACTAGACGTCTCCTTACAGTTAGAGGCTAAACTCCCACCTGACCTCCATTGGGTGCTGCAGGGTTCCACTCGCTCACACCAGGGGGAATTTACCCCAGAAGTTTCAAAGTCCCTTTCCACACGTGTGTAAATTTTGGCTGCCATGGCACAAGTAACACCGAGGTGCCCAGTGTAGCCCCCCCCCCATACTGCCACTGCTGGTCCCTAGTTTTAGGCCAAGCTGTGGTCGCTATTTTTTGGATCCTCTTATTAGAATTTGCTATCCTGTTGTTACTGATGTTATAAGAACGGCCAGACTGTGTCAGACCAAAGGTCCATCTAGCCCAGTGTCCTGTCTTCTGACAGTGGCCAATGCCAGGTGCCCCAGAGGAAATGAACAGACCAGGGCATCATCAAGTGATCCATCCCATCGCCCATTCCCAGCTTCTGGCAAACAGAGGCTAGGGACATCATGTCTTCCCCTCCCAAACTGCCATCACTTCATCAGTCTTTGCTGGCAGGGCTGGGCACTCATATGTTCTCCTGGCATGTCCTTGCGTTCTGATCTGGTCTTTTACTCATCTGTAAGATGGCCCCTGTCGACTCCTTCCTCTGCGTCACTGGCAGCTGGAGTTGCGAGTGGTCGTCTTGGCTTTTGCAGTACGGTACACGCCAGCTTTTTGCACACCCTGAACCAAACACGTTTTGCTCCACTCTGCCAGCACGAGCCACAATTTGAGAGTTTGAGGTTTTATTTTCCACTGGTTCAAATGCAGCTCCTAAGAAACCACAACTTACTGGAGTCACTAGATCCCTTCCCACAGCAAATGCTTGGCTGTACAGCTGAATGTCACACCGTGGCCTGAAAGTGCAGGCCTGTTCGGTCATACCAACTAGTAAAGTATGTTGCACAGTTGAGGACTCTGCAGCCTCCATGTGCAAATCTAGCAACACATGGATGGGTTTTGGGGGGCTGGGACCCGAGCCACGAGACTTTAATCAGAAACAGACCCCTTGTGTTCCTTGTAGCTAGTCCCACTATAACGCAAGGCCAATACGCTTTGAAGCAGCTGAAGCTTCCACGGAGTCTCCATGCGTAGGCAGACATCAAGAGCACATTCCCATAACCGGGTGATAGGCAGGGATAGTCCATAGCCGAGAGATGTAGTTAGAATCACACCAAACACACATTGCACGTGAGCACCAAAGCCACTTAACTCCACAGTGGCTCCTGACTGCCTCAAGGCAACAGTCTAGCTAGAGCACGTGGAACAGCTCTGGCAGGAGGAAAATACTCCTTTTGCTCTCTAAAACTGGTGGCTAACTTGCAAGACACCACCGCATCGTAGGAACAGAGGACTCTGAACTGTTCTGTGCCCGCGTGTTCCTGTATTGGCTGCTATTGTGATGCACTGAGTCCTTTAAGTGGGGGGAGAGAAGGACGTCACCTTTTCGCCTCACCGTCATGCCATTTATTCCCCGTTGCAGTTGCACTCAGCTTCCTAACCTGATTGCTCGTTCTCTGGCTCCTCCCTGGTTAATTCACTTGCAGCCCAGCAGCAGATGTAGAAGGGGATGGAAATTAAGGAACACTTGGGCTCAAGGGAGAAGATGGGAATGAGAAAACAGTTGTGGGTGGAGAGTCTCAGCTGAGGTAGTGGTTGCTCTATTGGTGAAGTCATTTTAAAATTTAATCTGAAGCATTGCCTGCAAGAACAATCCTGCAGGGGCAAGGAAGGGGGCAACGACTCCGTGTCTTTCACCTCTGTCTTCTGACATCAGTTGTGGGTGGATAAAGACACTAGGTGAACTTCTCTCCTGAAGTGATTGCAACAAGATTAGTAGGGTTTACATTGGAAGTATCATTAGGCTTCAGAGCTAACATGATAGAGTGGGTTTGTGCAGTTAGGTCACAGCTTCCTTATCTTTTCAGCATCCCTGGCTGCATTTTCAAGCAGGCAGAGTGCACAGGGATCTCCTAGGAAGGTTAAGGACTAAAACAGATCCTTAAAAGGTATTTAGGCTCCTAACGTCCACTGAAATCAGTAGAAATGAGGCACCTATGTTTGAGGCTCTGGGCCTCAATCCTTTATTGCAGAAGCAAAGGTGTTGTGGAAGAGAACAGAAATTAGAGGAGACATTCAGATGAGCAGATTGGTTTAAAGCTCCTGAATGGACAGCTCTTGCCACTTGTGACAAGGATGGTAATTCAATTATGCATGAGGCTGAAGCTTAGCGTTCATCAATGGAGTCCATTGCACACATGGCCTATGACTAAGGCGAAGGTTTTGTCACGGTTGTTTTTAGTAAAAGTCACGGACTGGTCACGGGCAAGAAACAAAAATTCACGGAAGCCGTGACCGGTCTGTGACTTTTGCTGCTGCAGCTCCATGCGTTCCCCTGCCACAGTGGTGGCTGGGAGCTGTGTGGGTCCCTCGCTGCCCACAGCGTCTGGGAGCTGCAGGTGGGGCCCCCTCAGCAGCTGGGAGCTGCAGGGTGACCATGTGTTCCAGAGAGAAAACTGGACACCCCCCAGCTGCTCACTTGAGGTGTCCCCCTTCTTCCCCCCCAGCCCACCTGAGGCTGTCACCCATCACAGGAACCTTGCAGGAGGGCTGCTGTTGCTTGGGGGAGTTGAGTGGAGATTGGGGCGTGGCATGGCCAGGGGGAGGGGGGGGTCCATGAGGCTGGAGGGGGAGTGGGGGTGGCACCGTGCCAACGTGTTGGTCAGTGTTGGGGCATCTCTGGTGGTGTGGTGCACTGGACGGGGGTCTCTTGGGGAGGTTGGTTGTAGTATGGCTGTACCCCGGGTCTGCTGGTGCCAGTTGAGCTGTGTGTGTGTGTGTGTGTGTGTGCGCCTCCCTCTTTCTGTTGGTGTGGTGCATGTGCACCTGCACCAGTGGGGGGCGGGGGGGACATGGGCTGTGGGGGTTTGTGTGGGGGAGGGGGCACTGGAGAGATGCCACCTGAGGGGATCCCAGAGTGTGTGAGGGGGGGATATGGAGGCAGAATGAGGGGGAGGAGTCCTCCTGCCCCCTGGGGAATGTGATGGGGACAATCCTGAGGGGAGGGCGGAGTAAAGGATGCTGTTTCGAGGGGAGAGTCTGAATTGGGGGGGGGGGGGGGGATTTTGGGGTAAGGGAGGGGGGGGGGGTGTGGGACCCTGCGGGGGGGGCTACAGTTTGCGGTGAAGTGGTGGAGGTCTGGTTGGCTGGTGCAAAGCACTGTGGGGATTATATGGGTGGGGCTACCTGGGGATTGGGGAGGTGCATGGTGGGGTCTTGGCTGGGGCAGTTGGGGGGGGCCCTGGCTGGGCAGTTGGGGGAGGGTCTTGGCTGGGCAGTTGGGGGGGCCCTGCCTGGGGCAGTTGGGGGAACATGGCTTTTGGTTTTGGTTTTTATTTTTTTCACCATCAGTGCTGGTTCACATCCCCCACCACCGACTGGCACTTAACTCACACTTGCCTGCCCGGCTTGGCCTGGCACCGGACTTGAAGAGATTCTACCTCAGCACCTCCCCACGGTCAGTACCCATGGCTCTGCTCTGCCTGGCCCTGTTGGTTTTTGGTTTTGTTTTAATTAAAAGCTCGGCTGTGGTCGCTCTTTCTGGTGCATCTCTGGTGGAGGTGCACCTGCACCAGCAGGGGCGGTGGGGGGGGGGTGTCACAGGCTGTGGGGGCCTCTGCTCAGGAGGACGTGCTCTTCCCAGCCCAGGGAGATCAGCTGCTCCCAAGATGGGGAAATTCTCCCCCTGCACCCGGAATGAGCAGGAAACCTTGTATTACAAACCAAGCCCCAGCAGTCTGTACTCAGCCTTTACCAGCCATTGATCTTAGTCAGGGGCAGCACCAGCCGCTTCACAGGTGGGGGGTGCGGTGGGCTAGACAGAAAACTAGGAGGGACTAGACTGCATTTCCCACCTCTGTCTGTGGCCCCATCCCTGCTCCTCCTCAGTTAAGTGCCAGCCCCGCCTGCTCCCCCCAGGCCCCCCTCCCTGGCCAGGTCGGAAGCTGGAGCTGGGCCGTGCGGGGCGGAGCGGCTGCTGTGCTGGCAGGTGCCAGGGTGCGGGCTTCGCCTCGTCCTGCTGCTGCTCTGACCCTGGGGCTGCAACTGCTCCTCAGCTCACCACCACCCTGCGACTGCTTGCAGCCTGTAAGAGCTCCAGGGCAGGCAAAGCAGCGACTGTGGGGAGCAGCGACTGCCGGGAGGGGGGCCCAGGAGCATCACTCTGGGCTGCTATAGGGAGCCCTGGACCCAACGCCTGCCCTGGGCAGCACCAGCCGGGGGCTGCTCTTGGGCCCCGTGCTCAGACTTACTTTTGGTGGCGGCAGCTCTGCCTTTAGAGGTGGACGGCCAAAGAGCGGCGGGTGCTGGCCGGGCACCCAGCGCTGAAGGCAACACCGCCGCCAGCAGCAGCCAGGGCCGGCAAAAAGCCCCCGGCCGCCCCCCCCCCGCGGGGGGGGAGGGCAGCCGGAGCCCCGGGGGAGGGCGGCGAGCCCCGGCGGGGGCTCCGCTCTCCCCCCGGCAGTCGGGGGGAGGGCGTGGGGGGGAGGGCGGCCAGAGCGCCGGGGGGAGGGCGGTGAGCCCGGCCGTGGCCCCGCTCTCCCCGGCGGCCGGAGCGCTGCGCCGCCCCCCTCCAGGTGCCGCGCCAAGCACAAGCTTGGTGGGCTGGTGCCTGGAGCCGGCCCTGGCAGCAGCAAAGTATCTCCCTAACGTTTCCCCTTTGTGCTGGGAGAGGTGGATGGGGGGGGGGTGTTAAGACAAATTTTAGGGTGGCTATAGCCTCCGCAAATCCCCCCCGCCCCCCACACTGCCACCCTGATCTCTACTCCCAGCTGATCTTGCCTGGCACCTGTCTCAAAGCCGGGCTGTCCTACCGCTCAATCTCAGGACAGAGCTGAAATTATTCTTCACCAGTTCTCCCTGGCAGGAAACACAACCCAAGAACATCAACTGGGTGGTAGAGACTGTAACGGTATTTGGCTCCGGTGATTGCTGTTCCAGAAGGACTTGTCCTACACCTCCCCAGGGCAGTCATGGTCACATGTAAGAAGCACCAGGCTGCTCCTGCACCCAAAATCATCACACAGCACTCTAGTGTCCCTTCCCTTTGCCTTTATCCCACAGACGTCTGCCCCCCTAACCAGAATGTTCATGTCCTCTGAAGCAAGCCAGAGTCGGTAGAGAGCAGGGCTACAGGGCTGTGACCAGGGACCCTCACCCAGTGATGTGGAAGGAAGAGCATTGAGGCCCGAGCATCTCTGGTTACAGGCAAGTTGCTCTCCAGGAAGTTACCGTACTTCAGAAACACTTAATCTCCCTTGCCAACTCCTTGGGAGGGCACAACCGGCTCCCCCAAGCGTATCGTGCCCCAATTAGATGCAGAGGCCTTTCCTCAGCGCCCCACCCCATGGTAACATAACAAATTCTCGCCCCAGACAAGAGTCTTTGCAGCCCTTGCTCAATACTTCAGCAAATTTCCATTATTCTGCAGCTTGCTGTCTGGTTTCCATCCCTCCGGCTGGGCTCAGGGTGGTGGCGCCTTCTCTTGGGCTCTGCCACAGGTTTGGCCATTCTCTCATCCACACAGTGTCATTAGGGTCTGAAATGAGAAAGACAGAACACTTGTGCATGGTGCACACACAGCCCCACCCCCCGACAGACAGAGTCACCTAGCTGCTGCTTCCTGGAGCCCTCTTCTCTATTCACCTCCAGCCTACCCAATGCCTGGAAAGGTCAGCATGCATAAGGTCCCCCGACAGCCCCCGAGGTCACTCCACACTCTCACCTTATACAGGATGTGCTGGTCGACTGAAGAGAGAGAAGATTGAGTATACACATGGAGAACAATGTGGTGTCCAGTGACACACCCCGTGATGTGGAAGGACAGACCAGACACTACAGAGCATCTCTAGTTGCATGCAGGTCGCCCTCCTTCACATTTAGTCATGGGGAAGGCAGTGGTTGGGGGGAGAATCCCAGACAATTACCAGCCAAAGGCAGAGATTGACCTTCCCCAGGACCAGGGGTGAAACTAATTTAAAGGACTTACCGGTACGCCGGAGTCCTGAGCGGGGGCGTGGCCTCAACTGGAAGAGGCGGGGCCTTTCAAGATTTAAAGGCCCTATCACCCCGGAGCTACCAGCTGCAGAGGCAGCTGGGAGCCCCGGGGCACAGTGGCGAATTAGAGGGCCCGGCGCTCCGGCCACCGCGGAGCTCTGGGCCCTTTAAATCACCACGGGAGCCCTGCCGCCGCTACCCCGGGCCGGCAGGGCTCGGGCAGGGATTCAAAGGGCCTGAGGCTCCCTGCAGCGGCGGGAGCCCTGGGCCCTTTAAATCACCGCCGGAGAAGCCAGTCCTGTCCGGCACAGCGCACCGGACAGGCTTACTTTCACCTCTGCCCAGGACCCAACCCATGGAAATGAGAAACTTCTCTCTGCTCTCAGGGAGGCACCTTGCTACTCAGACACTGGACAGAGAGAGAGGATGTGACGAACTGGGACTGTTCTCAATGTGGTCTTTGAATGCTGAGTGGGGAGTGTTGGCTGGGAAGGCAGGGGAGGTTGGCTAGGATGGTCTGCATTGGGGGATGGGAGACTGGCCGTGAGGGAGAATACCTGAGCATGTAACGTGAGAACCCAGGAAGGGGTTAGAGCCCAGGTAACACCTTTGCCCGGGAAACTGAACAAAGGCTGGAGAGAGAGTTTCGGGAGCTGGCTGGTGGAATGGCTGGGAGGCAGACAGGGCTCTGACCTCCCAAGGGGGCTGTGGTGCCCTGGGACCCCAAGGTGGACCTAACTGGGGGGGGATCCTGTTGTCTGTGCCTGCAAGACCTGTCTTGGACTGTGTTCCTGTCATCTAAATAAACCTTCTGCTTTACTGGCTGGCTGAGAGTCATGGTGAATCGCAGGAAGCCGGGGGTGCAGGGCCTTGTGTCCCCCCCCACTCCGTGACAGAGAGAATTTCAGACAAATTGACACCTGCTCCCCTTCCATCACTGGCACCACCAGAGAGGACTCGAGGGCTCCTCGAGGGCTAAGTGCAATGTCTAGACTGCCCAGGTCCACTTCTTCCAGAGCCTCCTCCTCTGGCTGGGGCTGCTCCACTGCCTGAAGGAGTCCTCTGCAAACACAACGACGAACCCAAGAAAGAGCCATCACTGCCCAAGGCTCTATTGGTGTGTGAGATCTCACCCTTCCTGCTTCCCTCTCCCAGCCGCTCTCCATCACCCCCACTGGATGAAGAGAGAGGGATTCAGCACCTATGGGTCTATAGGCTGGTCACACCCGCTTCCCTGACCACAATAACATCCTTTACCGAGCATGAGTCTCTCCCACCGCACCCCATCCCCCTGTCTTGCAAGATCTTGAGACCAAGCCTGTTGGATGCACACGTAGCACCCCTGCCCATTCCTATGAAGGGAGACAGTAGAAGGCCAGGCAAGGAGAGTGTGTGTTGGCCAACACAACAGGGAAGAGGCAGAGGAGGAAATAAACTCAGAGCCTGTGTACACTTTCCTGGATCCTGCCCTCTCCTGGGGAAGACACATTATGATCTGTCCTGGGGATCAGCCACCCTCCCACCCTAAGTTCCCTCTAAGTTGCGCGGTTGGGCAGCCGCTCATCAGGGTATCAAGTGCTGCGCACTTCAGGTGTCCCTCCCCCCACTGCCGTGTGCTGCTCCTGCCCTCTGCCTTGGAGCTGCGCCCGGGAGCCTCCAGCTTGGTGTGCAGAGCTGGGGGACAGGGGAGTGCTGATGTCAGGGTGTCTGCCTCCCCCCATCCCTGTCCCCATCCCTACAGAGCGGGGCAGGGGAGTGCTGATGTCAGGGTGTCTGCCTC
>NW_020665078.1:48661-54159 GCF_002925995.2 Terrapene triunguis
CCCCATGCCTGTCCCCATCCCTACAGAGCGGGGCAGGGGGCACACGACAGGGCTCAGGACAGAGGGAGCTTGCTGGCAGCTGCTGCTGTGGCTGAACATGCTGATCTACTTAAAAGGACAGCGTACTTCAAGTGGGGGGGCAGCATACTTAAAGGGGCAATACACGTCTCTCTGTCTCTCACACATGCACACGGTGTGTCTCTGTCACACACACACAGTCTTTCACACTCACCTTCCAACACATACTTGTATTGTTGTTACTTTTTGATACTTCTTTCAAAGTGTGTTATTTTACTTTTTTGACTGGTCTGTGCATTTCATAATTTTTATTTCTCTCTTATGGTTAAATTTAATTCTTTCAGTAGTGAGTTCTAAAATGCCTAACCTGTCCTGGCTGGAGTAATTATCCCTATGGTAACTTTCTTAAAATATATATTACATCTAGGTTTTTTGGTGTTCTACTGGTGGCACATATCTGCACAGTACTTTGATATGGTGCACATCAAATTAATTCTGCACATGGATGGAAAAAAAAGAGAGGGAACACTGCTCCCACCCACCCCTGGGGAAGTTACCTCCCCCTGCAGCCACAGCTGATCAGGAGCCTTTCCCTAGAAACCCAGCCTGTAGCAGGGTTAGTGGCCTCCCAAGCACACTCTTATGACATGGGGTGGGTTTGCAGAGCCCTGCCTCAGTTTCCCTTTCTGCTCAGGGCCCTTTAACAAGTCCACATAAGCCAGATAATCAACCCATTCCCCTTCTGGGATCCATTTTAATAAAATGTGCACCTCAGTTCCAAGCTGAGCACAGACCCTCAGCTCCGAGTGTCTGTCTTTCCTGTAGAATTCAAACACACGCCTCTCTCCTTGAGCCTAGAGTCCCCAGCCCTCTGTCCCAGAGCTGGGTTCAGATCAGTCTCTCTCTCTGGCACCTGCAGCCCCACAGCTCTCCTTCTCTGAGATGGGTTCTGTTCCTTTCCTCCCTCCAAGATCCAGTCACACCTGCAGCTACTTCCTCCCTCCAGCTACCGCTGCTCAGCAGCTGCCCTGCCTGAGCCTCACTTAGATGAAGTTAGGCTCCCACCTGAGCTCCCTTCCCCAGGCACCTGGCCCCTCCTCCCTTATTTCCCCAGGTCTCTTCTGAGTTAATCACACGATCACCTTGATTCTTATTCGCCCTCCCCACCTGGGGAGGAAAGCTAAACTTGTCTCACATGAACCTTAGTTTTTCCAGCTATGGGCCTGATCCTACATGTGGGTAACAGCACTTCCACATATAACCATCTGCAAGGATGGGCCCAACAGTAACAAAGCAATTCTGTTGTGCACGGTAAATGGACAGACAGCAAATATAGCACTGCAATGACCAGCTTCAGTCATTTTCCTAAATAAACATGTTTAACCTTGTCTAAAGAGAAAAATACTTTATACGGTTACACAATTGTTATACAAGCTTTTTAATTACTTTTGAAATTTATAAACATTAGAGAGCTTTGATTATTGCTTGAAAGCAAGTTCAAGTTGAAATATATAGTATTAACAATTTATTAATAATTTGGAGCTTCCCTGAAAGTATTATTACTGGGGACATGAATAATTATCAAAGCCAGTGTGGGTTCTCGATATAACTAAGGTCGACACTACCAAGTCTTGTCAACAAAAACTGCCTTTTGTCGACCAAAACAGTGCGTGTGTACACACTGTGATGCAACTTTTGTCTGGAAAAACACCCGGTTTTGGTGACAAAATACAACCACCCCAATGAGAGAAATACGTCTTTTTTCTTGACAAAGTGCCAGTGTAGACACCATGCATGATTTCACGCTTTAATTAGCCTCCAGGAGGTGTCCCACAATGCCCTTCATGACCACTCTGGTCAGCAGTTTGAACTCCACTGCCCTGCAGCCAGGTAAACAACCATCTGCCCCTTCCCCTTAGAAGCCCTGGGAATTTTTGAAATTCCATTTCCTGCTGGCTCGGCCTGGAGCGGTCTCATCCCATGGTGAGTTCTTGCACCAAATGCTTGCCCGCTTGGACCACTGCAGAGCTGTTGGATCTGATCAGTATATGGGGAGAGGAGGCTGTGCAGTCCCAGCTGTGCTCGAGCCGTAGGAATTGGGATACCTACGGGCAGATTTCTCAAGGCTTGTGTGAAAAGGGCTATGATCGGGACACGCTGCAGTGCAGAGTGAAGATAAAGGAGCTGAGGCAGGCGTACTATAAGGCAAGGGAGGCAAACCATCGCTCCAGTGCTTCACCTAAGACTGCCAGTTCTATGAGGAGCTGGACACTATTGTCGGTGGCAACCTCACTACCACCACCACGGATGCTTTGGCGGGCCTGGAGGCAGCGGAAAGAGGCCCTAACCTGGAGGACGAAGTTATTGATGAAGAGGTTGAGTTAGATGAGGATGTGCCGCTCCTGGTGGGGTCACCCAGTGGGGCAGGCAACCAGGAACTGTTCTCCACTCCAGAGGTGTCTAGCCAGTCTCAGCAGTCGCTGTCCGGGGAGCAAGAAGCAGGAGATGAGACGCCTGGTAAGTGGCTGTGACTTGTGTAGTGTGGAGGTGGGTTCAGGGTATAGAAATGTGGGAGGCTGGCTGTGTTTCTGTGAGGTGGACGTTTCCCTGTGTCGCTAATCAGTACGGCAGAACAGGGTGTTGATTCACGCCGAGATCTCATGGGAATCCGCCAGAGAGATCTTCAGGAAAGGTTCCTGGAGGTACTCGACAATCCTCTGCCGCTGGTTCCGTGGCAGAGCAGCTTTGTTCCTCTCCCCATCGTAGGAAACTTTCCCGCGCCATTCGGCAATCACTTGTGCAGGGACCAAAGTGGCACACAGGCAATCAGCATAGGGAGCAGGGCAGAAGCCACAAGCGTGAAGTAGATGTGCCCTTGTTTCCCTGCTTACCCTTCGCAGTGAGATATCTGCTAGAATGACCCCGCCTATGGAAAAGTGTGAGGGAATTTTAGAACTTTTCCCCTAGTATGCTGCACCATGACCCTTACAAAGTGTGTGTGCTCTTTTCCCTAGGTGGAGCCCCCCCCCCCCCAACACTCATCATGCTTTGGGTGTTCGCAGAGATGTGTGCTTGGCAAGGGTCAGTGAGAAAGTGATGGCAATGTTGCAAAAGATGTATTTAACTGAAATGTTTCAATGTTGTGTGCGAATTTAACAATCCCGCTTCTGTGCATTGTCCCCTGTGCTTTGGCAGATGTGGGGAACGCCCCACACAGCCCGGTTGAGCGTCTCTGCCAGGTAAGAAAGCGCCCAAGGCACAGCAAAGAAGACATGTTCCGGGAGGTACTGCACTGCTCCAATGCAGAGAAAAGGGAGCGCCAGGAGGGCTGGGAAGCCGAACGGCAGGACAGAAAAGAGAATCAGGAGTTTGTTAAGGATGCAACCGAGCGGATGATTAAAGTAATGGAGGAGCAAATGCAGATGCTGCAGAGTCGTTAATAGTGCTGCAGACTGAGCAGATTCGCGCGCCCTCCTCTGCAGCACATTTAGACTCATGTCCATGACCCCCCCCTCACCCCCAAACTCCGCCTGCACATTCCCATTCACTCCACCACCTTGGACAGCTTTCACAATGACAGCTGGACCTACACACAGCTGTGAAAGTCTGCCCTTCCCTGGTTCCTCCTTTCCCACCAATTATCTGTGTGCGCTTGAGTGTGCTGTTTCTTGTGCAATAAAAGCAAAGTTTTCAAATGGTAACATCTTTATTTGTTGCCTACAAATTGAGATTGCAGGCACTACCAATACATGCACAGGCATTTTAATAATTTGCTTACTGGAATGTAAGGCCCCAAATGTCACCATTGCTTCCTAAGAAAACTGCATGTAATATAACATTGCAGCACTAATCACAGAGATTATACATTACTGGTTCTCATTTTCAAAGTGTTGCCTCAAAGCCTCCCTGATTCGAATTGGCCCCCTCTGATAGCCCTGGTATCTGGCTGCTCAAAATCAGCGGGCAAGCGGTCTGCCTCAGCACTCCACCCCTGAGCAAACCTTTCACCCTTAGCATCACAGAGATTATGCAACATACAGCACGCGGCTATGACCATGGGACTATTATCCTCATTAAGGTCTAACCAGCCATAAAGGCATCACCAGCGTGCCTTTAATCTGCCAAAGGCACATTCAACTGTCATCCGGCACCTACTCAGCCTATTGTTGAACCACTCCTTACTGCTGTCCAGGTGTCCTGTGCAAGGTTTCATGAGCCACGGCTGTAAGGGGTACTCAGGGTCTCCCAGGATCACTATGGGCATTTCAACATCCCCCACTGTAATCTTCTGATTTGGAAAGAAAGTCCCCGCTTGTACCTTTCTGTACAGGCCCATGTTCCTGAAGATGCGTGCGTCATGCACCTTCCCAGACCACCCCACATTGATGTCAGTGAAATGCCCACGGTGATCTACACGCGCCTGGAAAAAGGCAAAAATCTGGCATCTGATATCAATGTTCAGTCATTAAAGAGAGAAAGGTGGAAATCTGAAGAATTTTGAATCAACTTTCACAAACTAGAGAGGAAAGTGTAAAATTGTGAGGGATTATATATCAACAGTCAATAGTGGGCACAGAGGTAAAATCTGAGTGAATTTCATATCGTTATTCAAAAAGGAGCAACATCTGCAAGGATTTGCTATCACTATTCAAGAATTTGAGAAAAAGTCAAAATCTGAGGGGATTTTATGTTAATATTCTATAATTAGAGAGACGGGGAAAATCTCAGGGAATATTAAATCGGTAAAAGATAACTAGAGAGGAAGGAGGGCAAAATTTTAGAATGGTTTAGGATATTCTCCTGAAGAGCTGCTCTCTCACCAACAGAAGCTGGTCCTGTAAAAGGCATTACCTAACCTACCCTGTCTCTCGACATGCAAAGCACTGCACATTGGAGGGGGAAATTGGAGCTCCTCATACACCTTACTGGGTTGTAAATTAACTATCAACTCAAGTGACCTGCATGTTGCTGTAGACAGCTTCATTAAAAACCTCCACTCAATGCACAGCCACTGCTCAAAAAAGCTAACATGTAAGGATTCATAAGGAATGGTTTGGAGAATAACATCAAACATTTGTATATAAATCAAAGGGGCAGCCTGTAATATCCTGGGACCACCATGGCTACTACAGGAATGCACACTGGATATTTTATATCTATCTTTGAGAATTGGGGAGGAAATAGCTCAAAAATATTTAATATGACAGAAAACCACCAAGATCTGAAGGGATTTTATATTGATACTAAATAGGTGAGAAAAGTGGGAGAGTTTGATGGGATTCTCTAGGCAGCTCATTAAACAGAGAGTCATCGGGCGCCCTTCGGGGAGCTGCTTTCAGAGGTTTCAGAGTAGCAGCCGTGTCAGTCTGTATCCGCAAAAAGGGTGAGTGGGGGTGGGGGAGATGGAGGGGAAAGTCCCCCTGGCACTGGGCAGGTGGCGGGGAGCTGTGTGAGGCAGTTGGTGTGTGCGGGGGAGGAGG
>NW_020665078.1:74159-80560 GCF_002925995.2 Terrapene triunguis
GGGGGGGGCTGGTTAATGGCGAGTCTTGTCCTCGCCAGAGTCTGAACTAGAGACACAGAAACAGCAAAGAAACACCCAGTACAATCACTGCGCTGAACACATTCACCCAGCAGCTCAGACCATAGCACGACGGTGAATAGCCACAAGAGTCCCCTCCAGTTCTCCATGCTCAGGTGGGGGGGGGGCGCTCCCCCGCCCCGGTGCCCTGCACGCGCCGGCGGGTGGGTAGAGAAATGGCTTCTTCATTATTTTGTTGGTTGTTTCCCCCCACCAACCCCAGACTGGGGGGATGGGGGGTCTGAGAACAGGAAGGAAGGAAGGAAAGAAAGAAAGAAAAAGCCCCTCCCTCAATGCCCCCCCCCAGAAAAAAAACCAGATCAATGTCTAGATAATCGTCATTTCCAAAGATTGGGGTGGGTGCAGGACACACGGGGGGAGAGGGGGGGCTGAGCAGGCAAAGCCCTTTATCAGAGTATAGAGAGCGCAGAGAGAGAGGGTGATGGGATCCCATTGCTGGCACCAGGCAGGAGTTGGGGGGAGACCCCCAGCACTGATACCAGGTAGGAATGGCAGAGGTGAGGGGCAAACCCCAGCACTGACCCTGGCCAGGCAGGAAAGAGGGAGTGGTCTCTCCCTTGGCCAGGGCAATGGTGTAGGGCAGCCCTGCCTTGCTGGTGTGATGGGTGGGGCAGGGAGAATACCTGCAACTCCACAAGCCTTCCACCCTGACCCACATCCCATTGCTGGAGGGGGGGGGGGGAGAGAGAGAGAGAGAGAGAGAGAAATACTGGGAGAAAGAGCTGGGAGCCCTTCCCTATTAGTGAAACCTCTACCCCCTCTGGGGAATGCCCCTGCCCCGGGGAGCTGGAGCCAGGCAGAGACCCCCCACATGCAGGGAAATGGGGACAGCTTTGGCTCAAGCTGCCTCCTGTCTCAGTTGCCAACCCTCCAGGATTGTCTCCAGGAATTAAAGACTCAACTTTCATTAAAGATTAGGTCATGTGATGAAACCTCCAGGAACACGGCCAACCAAAATCAGCCCCCCTAGCTGCCCCCCACCATGGCTCCTGGGGGCAGGTTGGAGGTGAGTTTACTCCCTCCCCCTCCCATGGGCACACACCAGGAAAAGAGGGGGCAATACTATAAAAATGACTGCCAGGGGGAGGATGAGGCCACTCCTGAGAAATCCGAAGTGGGGAAGAGGTAATGTCCCAATTTCCTCCAGGGGGGAGGCAGAGGTCCATGGAGGGGGTGTCAGCCCTGCTCCCTCTGGGAGGAGAGGGGAAGGTGTATGGGAGGGGGTGTAAGATTGTCATCTGTGTTCTGCTATAAAACACCCTGAAGTTGAGTTCAAAGCATTGAACTGTCCCCGAGGACAGTGGGGGGGGGGGGCGGTTAAAGGAGGCAGGAGCGGGGGGGGGGGCGGGGGGGGGGGGGGGGGTAAAGGGGGTGCCCCCCAGTGCAGGTTTATTTGCTTGGGAGGGGCACTGTGTCCCTGCCAGGGTCTCTGCTGCTCCCGCCGAGCTGCGGGCTGGGGGTGCCCCCCATCTTCCCCGGGCCGCGTCTCGCGGGGGCGGTGGCTAGTGCTCAGCAGCGGTGTTGCGGAACTCTCCATTTTCCGTGATCTGGAGTCGCGGGGGCGGAGGCGGTGGCTGGGCGGGCAGGATCCCGTTCCATGGCTGGGCCAAGGCGCCGCTCAAACGCGGGTTTGCTGTACCCACGGCGGAAAGCTGCCTCTCCTGCAACACAGACACAGAGCAAAGGCTTATTTATTAACGTTACGGGGGCTCAGCCGCTCAATCTGCAGCCCCGCCCACCAGCCCTCCAGACACCTACCCAGATGGCAACCCCTGCCCCAGCCCTCTTCTCCAGTGCCTACATCCACCCAGGCAGCTCGGTCCATGGGGCCGACCTGAGCCAGGAGCATCCGGCACCAACCCAGGAACAGTAGGGGTTCTCCTGGGGGTTTGTTGCTTGTTTCCCTAGTAGGAGAGGATGGCCCCAGGTTTTCTCTGGCCTGGCAGTTCATGGGGTGGGCGTGTTAGCTAACACTGGACTCCAGCAGTGCACCCCAAACGCACAGTGGGACAAAAGAAAAAGGATTCCTACTGGAAAACATGTTAACGCCCCCATTGTAATTCACTTCTCTTAGCACCCAGATGGACAAACCCTATGCCCAGCCAGCTACCACCTGGTCGACACAGACCTAGCTAGCCTGGTCTACTCTTAAAAGCTGTAAGTTAGGGGTGGTGACGTCTTACTAGTACCCGGGTACCACTAGGACCCCAGGGCAGACACAGCTATCCTGAGATTAATTTACCATAGGGAGGATTGCCAGAGTGGGGGGTAGGGTGCTCGCCTGGGATGCAGAAGCTCTGCGTTCCAGTCCCTGCTCTACTGCAGGCTCCCTCTCTCAGCTTGGGCACGTCCCTTCTGGCCAGATTTACAGACAGGACTTTGGCACCTAATCTGTCTGGAAATTTTTGAAAATCCTACTAGGTGCCTATCTGCATCCTCAGGCACTAAATACCCTGGAAAATCTTGGCCTACCAGCAGCCCTGCTCTCATGAAAGGCTCCTCTACATCTGAATGGTGTCCTGCTTTTACTGTCCTGCGGGGGTTAAAGCCAGACACCCTTGCTAGTAGTGTGGATACAGTGATGAAAAGGTGCTGCGAGCAGCCAGCCATTCCCGAAGGGGAATAAGCTAGAAGGGTACAAGGCACTTTTATCCCAGTCTCTCTGCGTCTCACTAGGGTCACCCCTGACCCAGCACAGCTCTGCAGGACAAACTGGCCAGCCCAGCCTTAGTCGAAAGATGCTTCTCTTGACTGAGGCAGAGGTGGGGCTTTGACTAAGCACCCAGCACCCAGTTTAACAGCTGGATAGCAGCACGAGCTGGACCTGCTGGTGGTCGGGAAACAAGGGTAAAGCTTCCGCTCCCCATGCCCCTTTCTGCTGTGTAACCCCAATCCTGGGGGCACACCCTGTGCTCAGCATGCTGCCAGTTCACAGGCTCACATTTTCCCAGCGCTATTTCAGTGGCAGGTCACTGGGGACACGGCAAACCTGCCCCAGCCCACTCAGGCTAGGGACAAGTGGGGGAGAGATCCCACTGCCACGGGGGCCGGGTGGGGAGCAGCCTCTTGCTCCCATTGTTCCGTTGGCACAGGGTGGGGTTTGAGGGGGCTGTGAATGCGGCCAAGGCAGCTGCTGAGTCCATGACATGGGAGCCCAGCTCAGGGCAGTGGGTCAGTATCCCACTCTGCTCTTGGGGAACACTGCCTGGTCCCTGTGGAATCACAGTCTGTCCATGCTATCCCCTCCCCCACATAGTCCCACACCATCACCACCGAGAACGACATTCCCACACACGCCCTCCCTACGCGGGCACTAACCTCTCATGCCTGCCGTCCGGCACCACCCGGGAGCATTCCGGGGCGCCCCCCTCTGGACGGTGGACTGTGCTTTCATCGCTGAGACCTGTGCCCCCCCGACACATGTGCTCACAGGACACAGACACACACCCCCCCCCATGTTACACTGCACATGCCCTCCCCTCACAACGCACGCACGAGACGCAGACACCCCCACTGCAGCCCGGCACACCTGAAATCAGGGCTATGGGAAAGAGATTCCCTGCAAGTGGGGGTAGCTCAGGGCTGAGACCTGAGGATCCCACTCCCTGCCCCAGACTCCCTGGTTCTGCCCCTGGGAGGTGAACACAGCCCTCCCCACCCCCCCACCAATTCAGTAGGAGTTACAGGTTCCAGTGAGATGCGGCGTAGACAGACACAAGACAGGAGGTGGAAACGAGACGGGTATGAAACTGGGGGGTTAGCGCTGGGGAAGACGCTCACAGACACTAACAAAACACTAACTGCCCTTGTCTGGTGAGAAACGTTTCCCCCAACATTCCCCCAATTTAACTCCCCAATCGGCCTCCACCCCAGCTCTGATTCCCCCTCAGCCTCCCTCCCAGCACTGCTCCCCCAGCCTTTCAAGGGAAGGGTGCTCATGTGGGCAAGATGCTCACATGGGCAAGACCGGGGCCCCAAGGCTCAGCCCCCCTCAGAGGAATGCAGCTCTTCACGGAAACCTGCTTTGTGCTGAAGATGGGGTGAAGCGAGGGCACAAGGGGAAGGGATCACCCCCAGCACTGCAAAGAACTCATGAGGTGTTGGTGGGGGCAGCACAGACTGCCTGGTGACTCCCAACATCCCAACTCCAAGGAAACAGAAGTGCTGCCACTACCCCAAGAGAGGTTCATGGGCTACTCTGGTGGGAACGCACCCCAGGCCAGCGTCAGACGACCCCCGAGTCAGGGAGCAGAGGGGCAGGAAGGCAGACAGGATGGGGACAGGCTGACAGGTGACGTTGTTTATTCCTGACACACGTGATTCTCCTTCGGTTCCTGTCCTGTACCACTAAATGGTCCTCGTGCTGCATCCCAGCATAGGTCAGCTGGTGCAGATCAGACCAGGGGCTCATCTAGACCCATCGCCTGTCTCTGCTAGTGACCAGTGGAAGGTGTGAGGGGGTCTCACCAGAGGCAGCGCAGGGAGGATCACTCAAGCAGAGGGCACTGGGATGGAAAAGACCAGAGAAATACTGGCCCAAATCCAACTGGCACCTTTCCCCACCCCATCTGTGTCACAACAGGGAGCGAGGCTCCGGGGAGATTGTGATGCAATACCCAGGCAATTCTGCCCTCTGGGGATGGAGGCAGCCACCCAGTAAAGACTTGGGTGCCACAGGGTGCATTCTGATGTTCTCTTCTCAGCCACTGGCCACCCCATGATGGAACTGCTCCAGCCTGAGACCCCCAAATCCTGTGGGGTGCGGAGTGGCTCCCCAGAGTTGATGGAAGCAGCCAACAGGACCGAGAGGCTTATGGGAAGGCCTGGAAAAAGCCCGCAACAGGAGGGTGAAGGCAGTCCCTGGGGCTGAGCAGCACAGGCAACACCCGCAGCGCTGCCCCCAAGAGACACAGTGTCTGTGAAATGTTCTGACCAGGCTCCATGGTGCCAGGTTCAATCCCCCCCAGCCATGCCAGTACTCAGTGGTCTGGGCCCACTGGAGAGAGAGAGGCTGGACCCTCGGCGGGACAGGGGGGATAGAACCAACCAGACAACGGAGTTAATTGAACCTAATGGGGAAGGAGAAGGTAGTTTGCTAGTCTCTACAGGGAGGGGTGATGCACAGAGGGAGAGGGGGTGCGTGTGCAGATGGGGGTTGAGGGGGAGGAGAGGAAAGGACCCACCTGATCTGCTACCGAACGGCGAGAGTCCCCCCGATCCCTCCACGTGACAAAAGCAGAGTCAGAGAGAGTTACCTGATGAAAAGCTAGGATGAAGAGGAGAGAAACAGACGGGTCAGGGCCCCGGCACTGGTGCCCCCCGGTGGGAGCACGGATCACCCCATTGCTGGCTCCATCGTCTCCCCAGAGAACAGGAGGGGTCCACAGACCCAGGATGGGAGAGGGCCGGGAAGTGCTGGGGGCAGCAGGGGGAAGGGGCCTGGGAAAATCATGATTGAAGTCCTCTCCCTGACCTCTCGCTGCACCCACAGATCCAGGGCCAACTTGACCCAGCTCTGGGGCACACGGGACGACCGGGGAAGGGGGGGAGAGATTCCTGCCACTGGCTCATGCTGGGACAGCCAGGTGAACAGCTGCTAGAGCTACACAGCTACCTCAAAACCCTCACACACACACCGCCCAGTATCTGTACACTGACCCCTGGGCACCCAGCCCCGTATCCAGACACTAATACCTCTATCAGGGGTCGGCAACCTTTCAGAAGTGGTGTGCCGAGTCTTCATTTATTCACTCTAATTTAAGGTTTTGCGGGCCAGTAATACATTTTAACGTTTTTAGAAGGTCTCTTTCTATAAATCTATAATATATGACTAAACTATTGTTGTATGTAAAGTAAATAAAGTTTTTAAAATGTTTAAGAAGCTTCATTTAAAATTAAATTAAAATGCAGAGCCCCCCGGACTGGTGGCCAGGACCCGGGCAGTGTGAGTGCCACTGAAAATCAGCTCGCATGCCGCCTTCGGCACGCGTGCCATAGGTTGCCTACCCCTGACCTATATGGTGACCACCTTGGCAGGGTGCAAATAAGAGAAAAGCATGGGGAAAATAAGGAACCCCACTTTATTTTAAAAGACCTTTTAGGGAAGCACCATGTCCCTTAGCATATCACCGATTGGTCTCTCGACTTCCCAGGACAGCCACCTCAAACAAGGGACAATCATAGACAGGTGGAAACCCTAATCTCAAGCTGGACCCCACGGCGCCCTCGGGCCCCAATCCCTGCACAGGCTTCACTATCCCCTGAGCCAGGCCCCAAGGCCCCCTCGGACCCCAATCCCTGCACAGGCCTCACTATCCCCTGAG
>NW_020665078.1:80570-81652 GCF_002925995.2 Terrapene triunguis
AATCCCTGCACAGGCCTCACTACGCCCCTGAGTTTGGCCCCACGGCCTCCTCGGGCCCCAATCCCTGGACAGGCCTCACTAGGTCCCTAAGCCAGGCCCCACGGCCTCCTGGGACCCCAATCCTGCACAGGCCTCACTAGCTCCCTGAGCTGGGCCCCACGGGCTCCTCGGGCCCCAATCCCTGCACACACCTCATTAAGCCCCCGAGCTGGGCCCCACGGCCTCCCAGGACTCTGAACACAACACCTAGCTTTGGAGGCTATTCTTACCTGTCCCATGTCCCTTGTTGCCCAGGCTGCAAGGCCCATGTAAGCTCTCAGAGTTTGAGTATCAGGAGGTGATGGAGCAACTCTGGGGGCTGAAAGTTTATCGGGGGAACTGTGGGAGGGGGATTATTGGGGGCATTATGGTGTCAGCTCAGGTGATTTTGGGGGAGCTATATGAGGGGATTGTTGGGTTTCATAGGGAAATGTGTAGGGGTTGTGTGCGGAGATGATTGGGGAATAGAGAGTTTTATTGTGGAGCTGCTGAAAAGTCAGGGAGGGAGGGATGGGGAGAGGAGCTATTTCTCATGGTGTCCAGATGGCATCTCCTCATCCTAAACCCCATGGACCCAAGAAGTCCCCACTGCCCAGGACCCCTCTTCACCTCTATCCCCTGGAGGAGGCACTGAATCCCAGGCCTGCTCTGAGAGTACTGTAAGGGTGCACTGGCCCCCTCACCCTGTGAGCACCCTGATCCTATGTCCCCAAGAGGCAGGAACCCCGTCTAGGGCTAACACAGTGCTAGCCCTCCCCGCCCATCCATTTGTCCACCTCTCCCAGCCCTAGGCCTTCCTCTCTCCTGGTCCTAATGCTGTGGCGGTCAGTGTCCTCCAACTCTAACCCTCATTTCTCCATCCACCTCTCCCAGCCCTGCCCCCTACCCTTCCATTCATCCATCCGGCTGTCTCCCCAGCACTAGCCCTGCTCCTGGTCCATCCATTGGTTTCCCCCAGCACTAGCCCTGCTCCTGGTCCATCCATTGGTTTCCTCTAGCACTAGCCCTGCTCTGGGTCCATCCATCGGGCTGTCTCTCCAGGA
>NW_020665078.1:81662-98380 GCF_002925995.2 Terrapene triunguis
AGCCCTGCTCTGGGTCCATCCATCGGGCTGTCTCTCCAGGACTAGCCTTGCTCCGGGTCCATCCATCGGTTTCCCCCAGCACTAGCCCTGCCCGTGGGACAGACAGCAGACGAGATGGGATGGGAAATGGAGACACGGAAAAGAAAAATGACATTGTAATTTCCACCTGAGCGTCGAGCAGGCGTTTCCGGGGTTCGGAGACGTCGTGGGCGGCCGAGTGATCCCTGCGCAGCTCCTCCTCCACCAGCATCAACCTGCAGGGACAGGCTTCACTGGAGTCAATCCGGGCTCCCGCGGGGGGAGGCCAAGGGTCCCTGACAGCTAACGCCCAGTGGGGCAGGGGGCAGATGGAGCAGGTCCCTGGGGGGGCGGAGGCCACGGCAGGTACCTGGGGGATGGGATGGGATGCAGCTCCTAGAGGGACTGTTCCCTCCCTGCCCTGAGTTCAGGATCTCTGAGGGGATCCTCCTAGGGTCCTGTGACCCCCCCACCAGCCTCTGCATATGCTGGGGACCTCATGACCCCCTCATCACCATGTATCAGGGACCCTGTGACCCCCATCTCCCCACACATGCCAGGGACCCTATGCCTCTGCCATGAGCCGCCCCCCATGTGTGCCAGGGACCCTGTGACCTCCCATCTTCCCCAACATGTGCCAGGGACCCCGTGGCCCCCCACTTCCCCGCACATGCCCAGGACCCAGTGACCCTACCATAAGGCCCCACCGCTCCGATCCGCCCCTCACCTGCCAATGATGCTCTTGATCTGCGAGTCCTTCTCCACCTGCTGCTGGCGCAGCCGCTTCTCGCTCTGCTCCAGCCGTTGCTGGTACTGCATCAGGATCTTGCTGGTCTGCTCCTCTTGTGACATCAGGCGCCGCTCGTACTCCTCCAGTTTGCGGTTCGACATGTGCAGCCGCTCCTTCAGTGAGTGGATCTCCTCCTCATATTCCTTCACCTGGAGGGAGAGGCAATGCGATGGCCATGAGGGCACTTCTGCCTTGAGGCAGGGGCTCCGTGCCTCCCCACTGTGAAGGGCTGGGGACCAGGACTCCTGCTTCTATCTTTGGCATGAGGAGGGGATGGGGTCTAGTGGGTTAAAGCAGGGGTGGTGGCTGGGAGTCAGGCCTCCTGGGTTCCCTTACCCGGTCCAGCCGGCTCTCATCCATGGATTTGGAGTACTCCTTCAGCTTGTACTCCTCGCGCTCGATGTGGGAGCTCTCGATGTCGGCTGACAGGTGTGGCATGTTGGAAACCCAGGCCACGGTGCGCTCAGAGGCCGGCATGACCGGGTTCAGCGTGGAAGGCGTGTGCGATGGCTGTGGGGGGAGAGAGTTAGTGAGCATGGAATGAGACCCCCTCCGTGCCCCAGAGACTCCCCTCACCACCCTGTGGGGACTCCTGGAAGACAGAACACCACCCCCGCCCGAAGGTCAGCCACCCACCCTGAGCAGTACTGATGCTCCGCTCCTGAGGACCAACCCCTGAGCCTTCTCACTGTCCCCCTTGTACCACTCCCCACCTGTCCACCCTGCCCCATCTCCCCACTCGCTGACACCCCTCCACTCCCCTCCCCACCGCCCACACACCTTGCCTCCCTTCCTGCCCTCCCCACACCTGCTTGGTAATGGTTGGCTTGAGTGCAGAGGGCGTCTCCTTGGTGACCGACTGCTGGCGGGCGCGGGCTGGCCCGTAGGTGGGCTCGGGTGACTGCAGCAGGTTGCCGCTGGAGGGCCGGGGTTTCTGGGCAGCGCTGACCGTCAGCTGCTGGGACTTTCCGCGCTGAAGCGGGACCTGGGGCTGCGGCTGGGGTGGGGCTCGCTGGGGCTGGGGCCCGATGGTGATCTGTGGGGGGGAGAGCATGTTCTGCAGGTTCTCCTGCAGCGAGAGCTGGCGCTTGGTGAACTCGGAGCCCTGGCGGGTGAACTCGTCACTGTAGCTGTGGCTGTGGATGATGTGCTTACTGGCGGACAGATCCTCGCTTTTGCTGTAGCCATGGAAGGGGGCAAAGGTGTCGGGGTTGCCCTCAGACGGCCGGTGCGAGGGTGCGGCTGAGGGCCCGTCTGAGGCCATGTGGAAGAGGGGGTTCTGGAAGGAGAGAGGCACCCTAAGCTGCTGGGCTGCAGCTCCATCAGTGGTGACTCCCATGTGGCTGAGCCGCAGGCCAGCCGCAATGCTGGAGCCACTGCCCTGCGAGAGGCGGCTGGGCCGCAATCCCATGGCCGCGGTGATGGAGGCCTGGCTGCTGTTGAGCATGTCGCCCACACTCTGCAGGTTGGAGACGCTGTTCATGCGGCTGTCCTGCAGGTCCAGCATCGAGACGCTCTTGTTGACGCTCAGCATCTTCTGGTCGGGTTCAGTGATGTCGGAGCTGCTGGTGCAGTAGGCGGGCGAGGAGCGGGCCAGGGGCGGGCGTGTCACAAAGAACATGTCCTTGGAGCCCTTCTCCTTGGTGGGCGAAGGCAACCGGGTCATGTCCATGGAGCTGGGGGGGCAGAAAGGCCAGGTGGTCAGCGCTGGGGCCAGTGCTCCAGCGGGGATGGGGAGAAGGGAGCAGTGAGTGGCCCCAGCCCAGGGCTCCTGGGGTATATGGGAGGTGGGAGTCGGTCAGCAGCCCTGGGGGGACAGACAGGGGGAAGAACAGCCCCAGCTCATGGCCCCTGGGGGATGGGGGAGTTGGGGAGCAGCCCGGGAGGGGGACAGATGGGGGGAAGAACAGCCCCAGCCCAGGGTCCCCAGAGGATGGGGGAGCCAGGGAGCAGGCCCGGGGGGAGGGGGGGTGTCATAACTATAAAGGGAAGGGTAACAGCTCTCTGTGTACAGAGACTCCAAATCCTTTTACCTGTAAAGGGTTAAGAGGCTCGGGTAACCTGGCTGACACCTGACCCGAAGGACCAATAAAGGGGCAAGATACTTTCAAATCTTGGGGGGGGAAAGGCTTTTGTGTGTGCTCTTTGTTTTAAGGGGTGGTTCGCTCTTGGGACTGAGAGGGACCAGACATCAATCCAGGTTCTCCCCATCTTTCTAAACAAGTCTCTCCTATTTCAAACTTGTAAGTAAAAAGACAGGCAAGGCGTCTTAGACTTACTTTGTTTTCTCAACTTGTAAATGTACCTTTTTACCAGAGTGTTTATCTTTGTTTTGCTGTACTTTGAACCTAAGACAGAGGGGGGTCCTCTGAGCTCTTTAAGTTTGATTACCCTGTAAAGTATTTTCCATACTGATTTTACAGAGATGATTTTTACCTTTTTCTTTAATTAAAAGCCTTCTTTTTTTAGAACCAGATTGATTTCTCCTTGTTTTAGGATCCAAGGGGGTTTGGATCTGTATTCACCAGGAGTTGGTGAAAGGAGGGTGGGAGGAAGGAGGGGGGATGGTTAATTTCTCCTTGTTTTAAGATCCAAGGGGGTTTGGATCTGTGTTCACCAGGGAATTGGTGAAAGGTTTCTCAAGGCTTCCCAGGGAGGGAATTCTTGTAATGGTGGCAGCGGACCAAAGCTAAGCTGGTAGATAAGCTTAGAAGTTTTCATGCAGGCCCCTACATTTGTACCCTAAAGTTCAAAGTGGGGATACAGCCTTGACAGGGGGAACGAACAGCCCCAGCCCAGGGTCCCCGGGGGATAAGGGACGGGGGAGTCTCTGAGCAGACCATGATGTGTGACCATCCCTTCCCAGGGCTAGAAGGGGTGTTCCTAGTCCCCCTCAGCTCCCCAAAAATGAGCCTCCTGCACACAGACTCCACAGGAGCCCCCAGAGGAGGGAATGGGCCCAGCCTGGTGCTGCCCAGGCCTCACGCAGAGCTACTTGGAACAGGGCAGCGCTCACTCCCTGTGTCCCCCTGGGACCGGTGCAGGGCAAGGAAGGGGAATGATGGCGTTGCTCCCCATCAGGAAGGGTGGGTGGAGCGGCAGGGGGGTGTACCGGATAGCATGGGGCCAGTGTGGGGACCGCGCCAGGACTCACCTGTTGAGGCCCCGCACCATGTAGGGCTGCAGATCGACGGAGCTGCAGGGGGAGCAGAGGCAGCAGTTAGTGTTGGGGGGAGAGCTGGACAGGACCCTACATGGGAAAGGGGCAGAGGGAGATGACCCCTGGCCGCCCCCACAGTGAATTGGGTTTGCAGCCCTATCCAGTGCCCTGCTCTCTCCCACTGCCCTCCAGCCCCCAGTCGCAGACTCCACTCACCTGTTGAGGTCACGCATCATGTAGGGCTGCATGTCAGAGGACGGCCCCCGCAGGATGATGGGCTTGGTTTGCAGCCGCTCCCCCTGGTGACTTGGCTGCCGCTGAATGTGCGGGTTCCTGAGGGCGACGCTGATGTCGTTGAGCAGCCGAGGCAGGGGGCCCAGCTTGATCAGGGCTTCCTGGGGCCACGGGCAGAAAGACAGGGGAGGGGGTTAGCATGAGACCTGGGGATCCCGGCTGTCCTCCCAGAGCCAGGAGAAAACCCAGGCGTCCTGGCTCCCAGCCCCCTGCTCTAACCCACCAGCCCCCACTCCCCTCCCAGAGCCAGGAGAGAACCCAGGAGTCCTGGCTCCCAGCCCCCTTGCTCTAACGCACTAGTCCCCACTCCCCTCCCAGGGCCAGGAGAGAACCCAGGAGTTCTGGCTTTCATCCCCCACTCCCCTCCCAGAGCCAGGAGAGAACCCAGGAGTCCTGGCTCCTAGCCCCATGTCCGAGGTCTCTGTACCTTGCTGAGCTGGGGCATGACCTCCCAGAGCAGAGCATGCAGCGTGGAGAGCTCGCGGCCCAGGTCGATGTAGCCCTCAAAGCTGCTGCTGTTGGTCAGGGTGTCGAGGTTTGAGATCTCATAGAGGAACTGCTGCATGCTGGCCCACTCCAGCTCCAGGAACTCGTTCATGAATGCCATGTACTCCTCCTTGCTGCCGAACCTGGTGTAGGGTTTTGGGGGGGAGTCAGTGGGCTACAGCACCCCCCATACAACACCCAGGCCCCCTCCCATGCTGGCCCACTCCCACCCAGGAACTCGTTCATGAACACCATGTACTCCTTGCTGCTGACGCTGCCAGCGGGCAGAGGGGTCCATGGAGTACAGCACCCCCTACATACAGCCCCATACATGCGCAGACCCCTCCAGGAACTCATCTCTGAATGACACATACTCCTTTGTGCGGCTGAAACCTGCCAAGGGCGGGGAGGCTTCTTGAGTCAGCGGGATGTAGCACCCTAAGAAGCCCCACCCAAAGAAAACATTCCCCACACGCGGGAAGTCCCACCCTGATGCCCTGGCCCATGGTGCATCTCTCACTTGCTGAAGTTGGCCAGGTTCTGGATGACTTTGGCGATGAGGGTCAGCGTGCGGGACGTCTGCTCGTCCGGGTACTCCTGCATGAGCCCAAAGAGGCTGGGCGACATGACCGCCGGGCACAGGAAGCGCAAGAAGAGTGAGGCACTGATCAGCCGGTCAGCGATGTCCTCGCGGCCCCTCTCAGCACAGCGCAGCCGCCACGAGGCAAACACCTCCTTTAGCTCCCGCGGGAACACGCTGTCGGGAGGGCAGAAGGGCCATCAGTGACCCCCAGGCCTCCTGAGACCATATGCCCCCAGAGCCCTTGTGCCCCCCACAGAGCCCATGCACCCCCCACAGGGCACAGACCTCCTTCAGCTCCTGCGGGAACACGCTGTGGGGAGGGCAGAGGGATCATCAATGACCCACACACAGCCCTGAGCCCACCCCCCTCCACAGGGCACTGATGGCCTTCAGCTCCCATGGGAACAGAGTGCAGGGGTGGCAGGGACATCGGTGAGCTCCGGAGTCCCCCATACACCTCACCATAGGGCACAGACCTTTCTCAGCTCCTGCCTGAACTCTCAGTGCCCTCAACACCTCCTCCCTCCACCCATTCCCTCAAATCCCCCCACACCGTGCTGCACAATTGCACTGCTAACCCTGCACAGCACCTGCTCACTCCCTGTCCCTGGACATGCCCCCATCCCCCTGCCAGCTGGCACCCACCAGTGCGAATTGACGACCTTGCAGAGCGCCAGCTCACAGCACATACGCAGGTTGGCCTGGTGGTCAGGCAGGGTGGACGAGGAGCATTTCATGGGGTCGACCTCGCAGTTCTCCTCTGACTCGTAGAGCGCCCGGATGAACTCGCCTGCAGGAATAGAGGGCAGAGAGCTAGTGGGGCAGGGAGGGGGGTGCCAGGCTGGACACTGCCCCAGGAACCAGCTCCTACCACCCTGCACACTCCGTCCTAACCGTCAGGGGCCTGAAGCTGGGGAGGGGGTGCTCCACCAGCCTCTCCACAGACCAGATGGAGTGAGATGCCAACTCAGGTGTATCTCAGTGCCAGGACCAGCTGTTCAATTGGGGATCACACCCCATCGCCAGGCTGAGTACAGGGCTAACGCCCCTAAACCCCAGAGCACAGATCCCACTCTCTGGGCATACAGATCCCTGCAGGCATGGTGCACAGACCCACGTGCCTCCCAGGGAGCAGGGCACATGCCCCCCTTCACACGCATAGGACCCAGACTCACCCACAGTGCATGTGTGTGTGCGCACCCACACCCGCGAGTGCAAGCAAACCCCTCCCCCTCCCTCACTCACCGATGGCGTCCTTGAGGTATTTCTGGCCAATGAGTTTCAGATACTCCTCTATGGCTTTCGTGGCCAGGGTGTTCTCCCGGAATATCAGGTGCTCCCGGTCCATGAACCGATCCACTTCCGTCATGGCCATGTCCGAGAGGAAATCCTGCAGGGGTTAGTCCCGGGCGGGGGAGTGAGCGAGGAGACTCAACACCCCAAACCTCCCCACCCCGTGCCCAGAAGGACCTGAGAGGCAGACAATTCAGAGGGCACTTTGTCCTCCAACTCTGCCACCGTCCCTCCCACTCTCCTGGTACCTTGGCTTTGCCAGTGCTCTGCAGGATGTGCACCAGCGCGCAGGCCACTTCCTCCTTGCTCTTGACGCTCAGGACCGGCTCCAGCACGGCGCACAGCATGCGGTAGTTGTTGGTCACGTACTCAGCAAACTCCTTGTACAGCTCCATGGGTAGGATGCTCATGGTCTGGAAGCGGCTCTTGACGCGCACGGCAGGGCAGCCGGCCTTGCTCTTGCTGGTGCTGGGCTGGCTGAGTGGGTACCACTGCTCGGCGAAGTGGCGCCCGGTGACGCTGGCGATGGGGATGCTGACCATGCCCACGTAGTTGCTCTTGTCCTTCTTGCGCTTCTTGTCCGTGTCCTTGTAGACGTGAAGGCGGATGGTGCGCACGGCTGGCAGGTTGTTGAACTCGAAGTGCTCGCCCCAGAAGACATTGTCCGTGCGCATCTTGCTGGTGGTGCGGGCGTAAAGCATGTCGTCCAGGCACAGCTCGCAGTAATAGCGCTTCTTGGGCGGCAGCTCCCGCGCCTCAATGATCCACAGCTTCAGCACATTGTCCACCCGCCGGCTGTTATCCTGGGGGGCACAGGGGGTTGGGGGGGCTGTTATCCTGGGGGGCACAGGGGGTTAGATGGGGGAGGTGCTGGCTGTTATCTTGAGGAGGCACAGGGGGTTAGATGTGTCAGGGGTGCTGGCTGTTATCCTGGGGGGCACAAGGGGTTGGGGGGCTGTTATCCTCGGGGGCACAGGGGGTTAGATGTGGCGGGGGGCTGGCTATTAACTTGAGGGGGCACAGGGGGTTAGATGGGGGGGTGCTGGCTGTTATCCTGGGGGGCACAGGGGGTTAGATGGGAGGGTTGGGCGGGCTGTTATCCTGGGGGGCACAGGGGGGTTGGAGGGGTGTTATCCTCGGGGGCACAGGGGGTTAGATGTGGTGGGGGGGCTGGCTGTTATCTTGGGGGCACAGGGGGTTAGATGTGGCGGGGGTGCTGGCTATTATCCTGGGGGCACAGGGTGCTAGATATGGCGGGGGTGTTGGCTGTTATCCTGGGGGGCACAGGGGGTTAGATGGGGGTCAGTGCTATGGAGCATAGGGAGGTCGGTTGCAGGCAAATTGGGGGGATGAGGATGTAGGCAGGGGTCGGTGCTATGGGGTGTAGGAACGGGAACAGGCAGGTGGATCGGTCGATGCTATGGGACGCAGGCAGGGGTCGGTGCTATGGGGTGTGTGGGTCGGTGCTATCGGACGCAGGCAGGGGGTTTGGTGCTATGGGGAGCTGCGTGTGCTCTGTGGTAAATTGGGGCTGTAACAGTAGCTCTGGGCAGGGGGACACAACTCCTGAGGAGTAAGGCAGCAGGCGAACATGTGGGGAGAGAGGGACACATGTGCACAGCTGTGGGGGGCTGGAACCAGCCTCCTGCCCTTTAGCTCTCCTGTCAGCCAGTATCCACCCTCTTTCCTCTGGGGCTCCCCTGCCCCCCAGCTTCCCTCCTCTACAGCACCTTGTTGGGTTTCACGGCTCGCTGCAAGTTCTCGATCCACTTGTCGCGCTCTGCAGCTGAGCGGCAAGCAAAGCACTTGGTGCCGGACGCAGTGGTGACCTGAGGAAGAGAGAATGAGGAGCAGCTGAGCAGGGCCACATGTACTTGCACACTCCCTGACCGGGGTGCCCAGCCATACACCTCCCTCCCCTTCCAGTGCTGGGGCGAGAACCCAGGAGTCCTGGCTCCCAGCCCCTGAGTTCAAACCCCCTGGACCCCACTCCCCTTTCAGAGCTGGGGAGAGAACCCAGGAGTCCTGGCTCCCAGCCCCTGAGTTCAAACCCCCCAGACCCCACTCCCCTTCCAGTGCTGGGGCGAGAACGCAGGAGTCCTGGCTCCCAGCCCCTGAGTTCAAACCCACCAGACCCCACGCCCCTCCCAGTGCTGGGATAGAACCCCGGAGTCCAGGCTTCCAGCTCCCCCTGCTCTAACCCACTGGACCCCACTCCCCTCCCAGAGCCAGGGACAGAACCCCGGAGTCCAGGCTTCCAGCCCCCCTGTTCTAACCCACCGGACCCCACTCCCCTCCCAGAGCTGGGGACAGAACCCAGGAGTCCTGTCTCCCAGCTCCCCCTGCTCTAACCCACTGGACCCCACTCCCCTCCCAGAGCTGGGGACAGAACCCAGGAGTCCTGTCTCCCAGCTCCCCCTGCTCTAACCCACTGGACCCCGCTCCCCTCCCAGAGCTGGGGACAGAACCCAGGAGTCCTGGCTCCCAGCACCCGGGCCCAGCTCCCTTGCAGGTGCTAGCGCTCTGGGCTGGGCTGCCGTACCTCGAAGCAAAACTCCTGGCCCAGGATGCTGCTGTGCACGGGTTTGATGATGGAGTCCTCATCCAGGTTGAGCTCCAGGGCCTCAGCTGCGCTGCTGGGGCTCAGCAGGGACTCGTGGGAGTGCGACTCCTTGAAGCTCTGCATGAGGCGGGCTCTGCGGGGGAGGGGAGCTGGTGAGACGGGGGGCTTGCGGGGCCCCGTGTCTCGTGTCATTGGAGTGAGTCCAGTGCAGCGGGGTCAAACACAGTGAATCTGGTGCCATGACACAAGCATGGGACAGGGGAGAGGGAGGGGGAGACAACTGAGACATGGGCTCTGGAGCCGCTGAGGGGGGCGTGTGGGCAGCCAAGCTATGGGGGCAGGGGGTCCTACAGCCTCCCGGGGTGTGTGCAGAACATGCCCTAGCTGTGGCCATGGCACTGGTGAGACCACACAGACAGCTGGTGCCCGGGACGGGGGGTACCTGGGGGATTCAGCAGCTGGCCATGGGAGGGGCCCCTATAGACAATTCTGCACTGCCGGGGGGTCTGGACCGCAGAACGAGAGAGAGAAAGAGAGAGAGAGAGAGTCAGAGACATGCACAAATTAACTGAGTGGGGAGGAGGGCCCCATGCAGGGTCCCTGGGGGTCACCCTGGGAGGCTGCAACCCACAGGTAAATCACATGGCATTTTCATAGACACCAGGCCACATTAGAACAGGGACAGAGGGTCAGCACCATTACCCCCCTGTTACAGAGCAGGAAACTGAGACACAGAGGGGAAAGGGATTTACCCTCCCCGCCTGCAAAATCACTCTAGTCTCTGGCAAAAGCCAAAGATAGAACACAGGAGTCCTGGCTTCCAGTCCCCGCCCCAAAATCCGCTAGACCCCATGCCCCTCCTCGAGCTGGGTGTAGAACCCAGGCATCCTGGCTCCTGAACCCTGCCACAAACCCACTAGACTCCAACCTCTCCCCCATCCCAGCTGGGGATAGAACCCCCCCCACCCCAACCTGCTAAACCCCACAGCCCTCCCTGAGCTGGGGATGGAACCCAGGAGTCCTGGCTCCCAGCCCCCCCAACCCACTAGATCCCCACCCCCCCCCCCCCCGATCCTCCCAGCCAGAGATAGAAACCAGGAGTTCTGGTTTCCAGCCCCCCCTGGATTCCCCAAGCCAGGGATAGAACCCAGGAGTCCTGGCTCCCGGTTCCCTGAGGATGCCCCATGCTGGCGAGGACACACAAAGCAGCCCCCAGCTGGCACAGGTGAGTGGCCGCCCCCAGCAGGTTATTTTTAGCGACTGGGCTGCGTAAGCAGAGAGGCCCCTGCGTCTCCGGGAGGCAGCGACTCAGAGCTCGGCTGGGCTCGGCTCTGCCGTCACTGGAGCAGAGTGGGGGCGGGCGCCGCTAAAAATACTCACCCGGCCAGGCAGGGATGTGTCGGCAGTGGGCCTGGGGTGCCAGGCAGAGCAGGTAGGGTGACCAGACAGCAAATGTGAAAAATCGGGACGGGGGTGGGGGGTAATAGGAGCCTATATAAGAAAAAGCCCCAAATATTGGGACTGTCCCTATAAAATTGGGACATCTGGTCACCCTAAGAGCAGGGGCCTGGGGAGGGGAGCCCTGGAGCAGGCCCGGGGGAACCCAGGTGGGGGACAGGAAAGGGGAGAAACCCAGTTTGAAGTGGGGGAGCCTGGGGGGGGCAGGCAGGGAGTACAAGGAGGGGGAAGCCCAGGTTGGGGGGAGAAGAGCCAGAGACGTAGGAAAGGAAGAAGCCCAGGCTGGGGAGGGGACAGGGGATGCGAATGGGGAGCCCAAGTGGGGTTGAGGGGCTGCTGAGGACACTGGGGGAGGGCCAGACGGGAGGCAACTGGGCTATGGGGACAGGATAGGGGTGGGGGATCCCAAACCTGTGGGGGAGCCAGGAGTCCAGATACCAAGACAGCTGCACTCCTCCCAGCTGTGTCTACAAAGAGGGGGCAGATCACAGGCACTCCCCACTTTGCCCCCCCATGCCCCCATACAGCCTCCATCCACATGCCTGCCCCTCCTATACACAGAGAGCCTGCACTGCCCTATAGACATTATACGTCACACAAATACTGACTTGCAGCCACCTCTTGGCTGGGGTGACGGGACTATACAGACCGGACAGGAGTGTGAAACTGGATGTTCAGGAGAACCTTGTACCCAAGCAATACCCCAGTGAGGCTCTAGGGACTCTTTGGTGCCCGAATGTGGCCAGGACACTGGGGCCCACGCCCCGTGTGTTTCCTTCCCCGCCTTGGAGCACAGCATCCCCAACTGGGGCCAGCCCTGACGCTGAAGGGAGTGCCCCCCACACCCTTCGGCACAGCATCCCCTAGTGCTGCACTGGGGCACAGGCAGAGCAGCCCCCACCCCACTTCCTTTCTCTGGGAGCCCTCCCACCTCGGTTTGTCCCCAGCCAGCCATGCTTGGGCTGCGCCCGGCTGTGGAAGATGCAGAAGTTCTACGACCAGAAGGGACCATCGTGATCATATAGTGATGTCTGCCCCTGCCCCCCGCCCCGCTTTCATGCAGGCCAGAGCCTTGCCCCAGCTAATGCCTACAGCTGAGCTTCTACAAACCAGCATTTAGGAGTGCATGAGTGTGCGTGTGTACATGCATGTGCACATGTGTGTGCGTGTGTGTATGTGCGTGCATGGGCGCGTGCACATATATGTGCATGTGTGTGAAAATGTGTGTGTGTGCATGCGTGCGTATGTACATGTGTGTGCGCGCAGGTGTGTGCCTGTCTGCATAAGTGTGTGCACGTGCATGTGTGAGTGTGTGCATGAGTGTGCACGTGCGTGTGTGTGCGCATGTGCGTGTACATGTGTGTGTTGGGGGGGTTTACTTTCTTCCCACCCCACCGTTGTGGTCAATCTTGCTGGATCCTGACATGAAAATCTCACAATCCTGAGTCACTAAGCTCCTTATACAGCAAAAGTTTGGCATGGCTTTAACCTCTCACAGGCGTGCGCGCACACACACACACACACACGTATGTCACAAATGTACACACACACACAGACATGCATGCACCACATACACATGCACCTGGGGCCCCCCCATGTCCCCACACCCACTCAGGCAGGTGTCTGTGCCCCCTGCTTGCGCCTTCCAGGCTCCCTGCTCTCCCCACTGGGCCAGTGAGGACTCACCAGGCGGGGCAGGGACCTGGGCTGGGATGGGGGGTGGCCGGGCCAGGCTCCGGCAGCCAGAGAGGCAGAGAGAATGAGTCGGGCCAGGGCTGGGATCTCTGCCAAGCCGGATCCGGCTTCTGCTCCTGGCTCCCACCCACCATCTCCGGCTATAAACAGCTCCCGGCACCCAGCAGCACCGCTTCCGCCTGCCAGCCCCACTTCCCCAGCTGGCTGCCTCCCCCCACCCCCATTCCCGCCCCCCCCACCGGCTGCCTCCCCCAACCCCCACCCCCCTTACTGGCTACTCCCCTTTCCTGCCCCCCACCGCTGTTTCCCACTATTCCTCCCAACTGGTTACCTCCCTCAACCACTCCCTTCACCATTCCCTCCACTGGATGCCTCTTCCCTCCCAGCTTCCCCATTCCCACCCCACCACTGGCTGCCTCACCCCCCATGCCCTACTCCCCCTGGCTGGCTGCCCCCCAATGCCCAGTTGCCTCCCACTGCTCTCTTTCCTCCTTGCCCTCCTCCTCCCTCTGCTTCCCCCAGCTTCCTTCCCATCGTTGGCTGCCTCCTGTCCGCAATGCCCCCTCCTCTTTTCCCTCCCCCCAACTCCCCCTTTCCCAGTCCTGCATAACCCCCAAATGGAAAGTACACCTCTGACAGCGACACCAGCAACTCCAGATGCGGGGGGTGCGACAGGGCACAGCCCCCCGCAGAGAACGGACTGGAGGGGACAATCCCCCCATGCAACTTTCTCCTGTCACCTGAGGTCGTAACAAAGTTTTATCAATGAAGCCCCACAGCTCCCTGCCCGTCACTACTGACATGCCTGCTGTCGAGGTGGGTTGCAGGGGCTGTTAGTACAGGGATCCCTCAAGATGCAACTGCCTCTGGTGTGGGGCAACCATTCCCATGGGGAAGGACGAGAGAGTTGACCCTGTGTGTGCCTGGAACTGGGGGCCCCAACCAGGGCAGTGATTCCTGGCAGTGCTGGGCAAAGTCTGTGCCTTGGAGCCCCATGCTGCTCTCTGCAGCAGTGCCATGAGGTGGGATATGGACCAGAGGGGCTCTCTCACCTGTCATGGTCAGCACTCCGGAACCGTGGCAGGATCTGGCGGAAACTGCTGGTCCGGTCCAGTTTGGGCTGGCTCTTTGTCCGTTTGATGGAGCTCTTCAAACGCCGGCTCAGGAAGCCCTGCTGTGGGTAGGGGATAGACAGAGTGAGATGCTGAGGGGGCATTGAGGGAGCCAGGACTCCTGGGTTTTAGTGCCAACTCTGGGAAGGGAGTGGGAGCTAGTGGGTTGGGTGTGTGTGGAGTGGGAGCCAGGACTCAGGGGTTCTATCCCCGGCTCTGGGAGGAGAGTGAGAGCTCCCCTGCTCTGACCACTTAACTCCACTACCCTCTCAGAGAACCCACGCGCCTGGGGGGCAGTGAGCATGAATGTGTGTGCGCGCACGCGAACCTGTGAGAGCCTCTGAGCGTCAGTACTTTTGTCAGTGAGTGTGAGTCTGGGGGGTGTGAATCAGTGAATAGAAGTGCCCGTGTGAGTGCAGACCCATGTGTCAGTATGAGGGTGACTGCGCGTCTCCATGTGTGTCAGGGCAGGGGAGGTCTCTCACCGAGGGCCGGAACGGGGGTGCCGGGGGCGCGTCCATGTTGATGCTGTATTGCTTCCCTGCAGGGACGCTCTTCCTCCGCGAGCGGCTCACGTGGTGTTCTGAATACAGAGTGTGGGGGAGAGATCTGGTTACTGGCGGAGGGGGCGGGGGGGGGGTCAGAATTCCACCACAGGGTGCCCCAGCCCTGCCCACCCTGCAAAGGTAACAACCAAGACCCTGAAGGGAATCCCACCATCCTACTCAGCACTACACCCAGCTCAAGGACTAGGACATGGGGCCTCTGCCCTGCAGGCCATGCCAGCTCTGATCCAGTCTCAGGGCAGAGTACTGACTGGCTCAGGGGGCAGGGAATGGGGCACAGGGCCTTTCCCCTCTGGGGGACGCTGGCTCCGATCCAGCCTCAGGGCAGGGGACTGTCTGGCTCAGGTGGTGGGGAATGGGGCACGGGGCCTTTCCCCTCTAGGGGGTGCTGGCTCCCATCTGGCCCCAGGGGAGGGGACTGACTGGCTCAGGGGGTGGGGCATGGGGCACGGGGCCTGTCCCCTCTAGGGGGCATCGGCTTTAATCCAGCCTCAATGAGGGGGACTGACTGGGGGAGAGGATGAGCCCACCCCGCAGCCTTGGAAACCCAGATATTGGGAGCAAGCTGCATGTGATAGCTGGGGGCAGCACATCTTCTGCCAGCATCAAAGCAGAGACACCCCAGCCATATGGGAGTCTGGCAGCCAGGCCTCCTGCATTCGGGGGCAGGGGAGGGGGGAAACTGGGAATCAAGGTGCCTGGGTTCTCTCTATGCTCTATAGCTGCATGCGGCTTCCCCTCTTGTATGAGGTCACCAGAGAACGGGGGAGTGTCCCCAGGGGTGGTGATGGGAGTTCGGCTAGGGCCTCACTCCCCACACTCAGAGAAGCAGGCGCTGGTGGGAAGTGGGGGAGCCCCCCAATTCGGCTCGGTATCTGTGGCCACTACATCGCTGATGGAGGTGCAGGAGTCTCATGGTATGCGCAGGATCACAAGCACCATGCGGAGAGAGAGACAGCCCAGTGCCCCAACTTTACTCACTCCCAGCACCACACAGAGACCCGCACTGTGACCCCCCAATGTGCACAGACACCCCCAACATGCCTCCCAGCCCCCACACTGCCCTCCCAGAGCGAGGGATAGAATCCCGCAGGCCTGACTCCCCACCGCTGTAACCTACTAGAGGAACAGATAAAACACCCTGAACCTGCCCCCTTTCACCTCCGTCATTGGCCAGCTGGGTGCGAGCACCACCCCTGCCTGCTCCCCACTATGTGTTACAAGTTTGAGGGGACTCAGCCTAGTTCTGGTCAGGCCAGCTGGCTTCAACCCTGGGCCAGACTCCACACAACCTGTCCTCAGCCCCAGCAGCTGTTGCCCAGGGCCGAGGCTCCCTGCTTCCCCCAGCACTGCAGTAACGAGAGTGGGACAGGTCAGCTCATTAATACACAGGCGAGGAGGCCGGGAGAGCGGGGGTATGAGAGAAGGCAGAATTGCATCAGGGCGTATTGACAGGGGTGGGAGACAGGGCAAGGATATGATCCCCAGGCTGGAGGCTCTCAGGGTTGGTGTGTAATCCGGGGGGGCTGGGCATGTGTGTGTGGGGGATATACTCCCGGGGGGGCTCAGTGGAGGTGTTGGGGGCATACACTAAGGGTGGGGAGGCTCAGTGGAGGTGTTGGGGGTATGCACCTATGGGTGGGGGGCTCAGTGGGGGTATGATCCCATGGGTGGGGGCTCAGTGGAGGTGTTGGGGGTATGATCCCATGGGTGGGGGCTCAGTGGAGGTATGATCCCATGGGTGGGGGGCTCAGTGGGGGTGTTGGGGGTATGCACCCATGGGTGGGAGGTCTCAGTGGGGGTATGATCCCATGGGTGGGGGGCTCAGTGGAGGTGTTGGGGGTTGAGGTAATTCATCAGGGGTCACTCGACCCTCTCAGTTAGTGCTGGCCTCACAGCGGCACTAGGGGCCTGTGCTGCAGGGTGTGGGGCGGGGGCAGCAGGGTCTCTCCCTGGGCAGTCAGGGTTGCCCCATTGCCCCAGGGCGGCGCTAGGGGCTGTGCTGCAGGGAGTGGGGCAGGGGCAGCAGGGGGCTCTCCCCAGGCAGCCAGGGCTGGCCCCATTGCCCCAGGGCGGCGCTAGGGGCCTTTGCTGCAGGGAGCGGGCGGGGACAGCAGGGTGCTGGCCCCTGGCAGTCAGGGCTGGCCCCCACTGCAGCACTAGGGGGCTGTGCTGCAGGGAGCTGGGTAGTGGGTTCTTTCCTCCCAGTCTCAGTTCGGCGAGCAGGTGAACTAGGTCTGCCTCCCCCGGGGGCAGGATCGGCTGTCCTCTGCAGTGTTACTATGTGGCAGTTTCCTGGCTGATATGCTCTGCCCCAGAGGTGACCGCATTTGTGTGGGCAGAGGAGTAACCTCACATGCTGTTAATAAAGGGCTCCCCTTGGTCTGAAAGGGTTCGACTGGGAGCTGGGAACACGCCAGCTGTGCCAGCTCAATGCAGCCTCCCCCGCTCCGGCTCCCCCAGCCCCTCTGCCTTTGCTGTGAAAGGCCCTTGGTTACGCACAGCCCAGCCAGAGCCTGCTCCTCCCCCCAGCAGGTCTCCATGGAAAACACCCTGCCATTTCCTATCCATGATGCCTCATTAACAGGGAGTGGTAGCAGCACTCGCAGGGGGATGCAGCTGTTCCCCAGCAACTCTACACAGCCAGCATAGTGGGATCCCTCGCCCAGTGCTGAGATGCAACCGCCTCTGGGGTGGGGC
>NW_020665078.1:98390-98595 GCF_002925995.2 Terrapene triunguis
ACGCACACACATTCCTCATGCCTGACTCGCCTCAAACCTGAAGCCCCAAGAGCCCTTTGTAGCCATCAAATGCTGCAGAGCTTTTGTAGCCGCCTCTTAAAATAAACTAGAAAGGTGGGGGGAGGATGTGGGATCGAACTGAGGGGCATCGGCAGGCCTGGGACAGCAGGGACTGTGGGTCAGGATTGAGGGATGTGGGCAGAGC
>NW_020665078.1:98605-99881 GCF_002925995.2 Terrapene triunguis
GGCTGGCTCGGGATTGAGGGATATGGGCAGAGCAGAGGGAACCCAGGCTGGGACAGCAGGTGGCTGAATCAGGATTGAGAAACATGGGCAGAGCGGCGGGGACCCAGCCTGGGACTGCAGGTCGGGATTGAGGGATGTGGGCAGAGCAGAGGGGCCCAGGGTAGGACAGTAGGGGGCTGTGGGTCGGGATTGAGGGATATGGGCAGAAAGATGGGATCCTTGCTGGAAAAGCTGGGGGCTGCGGGTCAGGATTAAGGGGCACTGGTTATGGGGTGGGAGGACCCCCTTGTCAGGGCTGTGGGACATCAGCAGGGCTGTGGGAGGGAGATGGTACGTCTTTGGGCAGCAGAATCTAGTGCTAACTCAACAATATTCTTTCATAAGCATTTTTTCCTGGTGCTCCGTGACCTTGCAGAGTCACAGGATGGGGGGTTGCCTCTCCTAGCCCCCCGCTCCTTACTAGGTCAGTATTCTGGGAGGGAGCCCAGCCGGCACCGGAGCGTGTCCATCAGGAAGCGGCCCTGACAGAGTGACAGGCGATTGATGGACAAGCAAGCTGGGAGGCTGCGGGAGCATGTGAGCAGAATGAGAACCAAAGGGAAACAATTAATGTCAAAGAGACACTCGCTCCAGTTAACCCTTCACCTCCCACAACACTACCACCGAGGACCCTCACCACGTGCCCCCAGAGACCAAAATCCCCCCACATCCATCCCCAGAGATGGCTCAGGCTCTGTCCATCCCCGGACAGATCCACCATCCACTCCTCCAAACACACCATATATACCCATCTGTCTAGCAAAGACATAGCTAGAGTCCTGATTGTCCATCATCCCTCAGTAAATGTCTGTCCATCACCATACTTCCTGTTCCCCACACATACACGCCAAGCCACTGACCTAAGCACTCATCCTTCCACAACATCCATCCATCCCTGTATGTACCATCAGGGCCGGCTCCAGGGTTTTTGCCGCCCCAAGCAGCCAAAAAAAAAAAAAGCCGCGATCGCGATCTGCGGCACTTCCGCCGCCACTCTACTGCCGCCGCTTCATTCTTCAGCGGCAATTTGGCGGCAGGTCCTTCCCGCTGAGAGGGACCGAGGGACCCGCCGCTGAATTGCTCCCGAAGAGCTGGACGTGCCGCCCCCTTCCATGTGCCACCCCAAGCACCAGCTTGCTACGCTGGTGCCTGGAGCCAGCCCTGTGCACCGTTCTATCCATTCATCCCTGCAACCCCATCTATCTCCATGCACAGCCCTCCATCCGTCACCACGCAC
>NW_020665078.1:99891-102440 GCF_002925995.2 Terrapene triunguis
ACACACATCCACCTATCCCAGGGGTGGCCAACCTGTGGCTCCGGAGCCACATGCGGCTCTTCAGAAGTTAATATGCGGCTCCTTGTATAGGCACCGACTCCGGGGCTGGAGCTACAGGTGCCAACTTTCCAATGTGTCAGGGGGTGCTCACTGCTCAACCCCTGGCTCAACTCCACCCCTTCCTGCCCCCTCCCCTGAGCCTGCTGTGCCCTCATTCCTCCCTCCTCCCCCCCAGAGCCTCCTGCATGCCACGAAACAGCTAATTGGAAGGTCCAGGGAGGGATGGTGAAGTGCTGCGGCAGGGCTGCCGGTGGGTGGGAGGCGCTGGGAGCAGGGTGCAGGAGCTGATGGGGGGCTGCTGACGTATTACTGTGTCTCTTTAGCAATGTACATTGGTTAATTCTGGCTCCTTCTCAGGCTCAGGTTGGCCACCCCTGACCTATCCGTTCATTCATCCCTATACACCCCTCCAACACCATCTATCTCCATGCACACCCCTCCATCTGTCACCATGCACTCTCCTTCACACACATCTACCTATTCCTCCAAATCCAGCCAACTTTCTATCCCTCACCACCCTACACACCCATCAATACGATCTCTGTATCTGTGTCTGGTTTCACCCTTCTATCCATCCATCCCGACACACACCTCTGTATCCATCCATCCCTTCTGCCGCCCCTCCCTCACACCATCTACCTGCGCAGCACTCCAGCCCTCCGCCACCACTGTCATTCCCAGCTGTCCAGCCACCCCAACACCAGTGAAGTCTGACCCTTCAGCCCCATTACTCCCAGGTCTGATCCATCCACATGAAGCCAGTAGCAGAATGGGGAGGTGGGGGGAATATTTTCCAGCCTAGAGCCTTGCCCCTCTCTCCAGACCCCCAGCTTCCCTTCGCTCTGCCACCCCATCCAGTGCACCCTAAACTGCTGTGTGCTCCCCCCACCCCCCATGCAGAGATAGGGCTTCCCATAACCTCAGAAAGGAGACAAGCGTGACAAGGTAAAACTTGCTCACCCACGCCAGGCCACGCACGTCCCTCCCCATCTTCCCTCTGACCCCTGGGATCCTGGCCCTAAGGAGCACCCCTGTGGGATGGCAGCATCCCCATCACCACCACCCCGCAGACAGCCTCGGCCAGCACTCACCCCCCAGAGCACTGCATAGCTGCATGGAGAGGAGGCCAATTCCAGCTGGCTTTGCACAGGGCTCCCCGTCCCTCTTCACCACCCTAATGAGGCAGGGGCAGAGTTAAGGAGTGCAAGTGTGAACTGGGGAAACGGTATCTTAGCGCTGCCCCTGCACAGCACAAGCACTGGTCAGAGGCTCATTCAGCAGCCTTTGGGCCACCCAGTGGGGCAGACACAGCAAATCCCAAGGTGGGGCAGGGGGCATGACGGGAGGCAGGGCACAGAGATGAATTGGGGTGGGAGGCAGCAGGGAGGGTACACCCCAGAGGACTGCATCCTCAGCCCTTCACCTGGGTTATACTACAGACCTGCGCTGGCCTGACAACCCTCCCAAACAGTGAAGCTGCCTGAGACTGCAGCAGAGCTTGGGACACTAACCCTGAACCCTACAGAGGGTGAGTGGAAGGTCTGGGGAACGATTTCCCAGCTGAGCCAGGATTGGGCAGTGCTAGCCATGCTGGTGGGGCTCCCCTTCTCCGAGCCATGCTCCCCAAACTCTCTTCCAGCACCTATGACCCCCAGCAGGCAGCTCCAATCCCACCCAACAAGTGCCGGCATCCCTACAGAGCAGCCCCACCCTAGAGCATGGGCTGGGCAGCCACACTCCATCCTGCCCAGTCTGGATCCCCGCCAACCAGCCTGGCAGCCCAGAACCCTGCGGCTAGTACAGCCACAGCCTCCCTCCTCAATTCCGCTACCGACTCCATACCCAGCACGGGGATGCAGCTGCCTCTGGGGTGGGGTTCAGGGGCTGGGCATACAGCGATCCCTCAAAATGCAGACAACTCTGGTGTGGGACAGGGACTACACAGCTGGAACAGTAACCAAAAGCTCACCCCCAAAGAGAAAAGCAACAGGAATTTTAAGGAATCTCCAGGATGGAACAGAGCATGTCCCACGGCACTGGGCTCAGCACTGCCTGCCATGGGGAGTGCCCCCTACTGAGCCCTGCCCCCACCCTACTCCCTGCAGCACACTAGGGCAAGCACTGACAGTGAGGGAGGAGCATCCCTCCCCCCAGCTTTCCAGGGGAGCCCTCCCCCCTGCAGGATCCCCTGGCATGGCCTGTCTAGGCTCCTCCCCCCCAGACCAGCTGCTATCCCTGCGACCTCATCCACACCTGCCCTGGGGAAGAGCCCAAGCTCCCAGCGCTGCTATTGGACCCACAACCCCGCACACCCCACCCTATGGCTGGCAGCGCTGCACCACCTCTGGACATGTGGGCTGCTCCAGCCCCCACCCCACATTGCAGCAGCTACACCCAGATACACAACCACACATACACACAACCCTACACAACCTCGCCCCACAGCCGTAACCCTATATAGCAACACACAGCCACAACCAGGCGCACAC
>NW_020665078.1:107440-111892 GCF_002925995.2 Terrapene triunguis
GGGGCTCAGCAGGGGGCGCCAGGTGTGGGGCACCGGGGGAGCTCAGCAGGGGGCACCAGGCTGCGTGGCACCGAAGGGGCTCAGCAGGGGGTGCCAGGCTGCAGAGAGTGAGTGCAATAGGTGGTGCTGTGCTGCGGGGCACCGGGGGGCTCAGCAGGGGGCGCTGGGGTGCGGGGGGCTCAACAGGGGGTGCCGGGCTGTGGGGCACCAGGAGGGGCTCAGCAGGGGGTGCCGGGCTGCACAGCGCCGGGTGGGAGGCTCACCGGGGGGCGCCGGGCTGCAGGGCACAGGATGGGTGCTGGGGTTGTTTCATCCCCACGGCAGCGAGGCTGCGTCACCTCCCTTCATCTCTCCTTGGGGTTTCCATGGAAACCTTTTAAGCCAACTTCTCAGGGAGACAAATTTCTTTTTTTAAATGCTGAGAGGAAAGGGGGGAGGGGGTATGTTAGTGCATGCGGGACTCTGGGGGGGCCCAAGCCTGAGGAGGGGAGGGGGGAGCTGAGGAGTCAGGGGGGCAGACACAGGACACCAGCCTGACTCCTCCACATTCCCTCCCCCCTCACGCTGCTCTGAAGGGCTGTGGGGTCTAGTGGGTTAGAACCAGGGGCGGGGGGAGGCACTGGGAGCCAGGACTCCTGGGTTCTCTCCCCGTCTCTAGGAGGGGAGTGGGGGCTAGTGGATTAGAGCAGGGGGGGCAGAGAGCCAGGACTCCTGGGTTCTATCCCTGGTTCTGGGAATGAACCCTGCAGCTGGGTGCCTGCCGGCGCCACCTGGGGGCAGGGAATCTCACAGCGCTGCAGGCCAGGATTTCTGCCAGAGGGGTTCCCCTAGCAACTGTAGCCAAGCACCCATGCGTGGCTGCAACTCAGTTGAGCTGCTTATTATGGGATGGTTCTTCTTGCCTCCTTGGCACGGCACCAGACAGCATTTGTGGGGGGACACACACTGGAATGTAGCAGGCTGCAGAAACTGGGAGTGGAGACCCCAATCCCTCCATACCGGCCAGCATCCCCCGCCATAATCCTCCCCACACAGACACCTCCCATTTCCTCCCTCCCCATACAGAGACATCCCAACCCACCCCACACCAGCCAATCTCACCCTCCCAAATCCCCCATGCCATGAGTCCCCCATCCCCCACAACCTGGCCAGCACCCCTTCCCCCATACAGAGACTCCCCCCACTCCATCCCACACCAGTCACCACCTCCTCCCCAATACCCTCATACAAAGACCCCTCAATCCTCCCCACAGCCAATGCCACCCAGCACCACCTTCCCCCATACAGAGCTCCCCCTCTCCAACCCCACCCTATCTTCCCCTACAGGCAGGGAGTTTAGGATGGGTACACACAGCCTGCGGCGTGGGAAATGCAGGGACAATTTTTCTGGGGGAAGCAATAAGGCCCAGTGGAACATACCCTGGGGGCAAAGGAGGGGTGGGTTCACCCAGAAGGAGGCACTGGGTTAAAGTGAGTACAGAGGGGACAGACCTAACCCCCCATCCACCCCCCACAGCTGCCCCATCTCAAAGCTGTCTTGTTCTGAGAGCAGGAGCTCCACCCAGTGGGGACTGGGAGATGCTGCATATTCAACTTGCCCCTGCCCTTACTGTGTAAAGAGGGACCCAGTGCACCTGACCTCATGCCCCTCCCAGAATCCAGGAGTGTCTCACTACAAGATCTGCTTGGATCAGCTGCTGTGGAGTGTTTGAATTACTGGATCTATCAAGGATCTGCTGGTAGATCTTCTAGTGAATTCCCTCCCCCCCAACATTGGTTTAATCACAGGACCGTGGAGATATGTTTCACTGAGATTCCCTGGGGGTCGGGTGCTACGGTTCATGTTTCACAATGGGATGTTCAGGTACTATGGGCCTGCTTCACGTTAGGATCTACAGAGAATTAATGTTCCCTTATGGGATCTGTTGGGCTCAACAGTGTCAGAGCACATCACGGTGGGATCAAGTAGGGCCATGAGTCTGTGTGATCTTGAGGTCATTAGGTGCCACAGGGCACATGTCTCTGGAATCTCATGGGCACCAGGCACAGAGGAGAGAGTGTCTTTGGGATCACATGCCACAGAGCATGTTGGCTGTGGGATCTAGTGGGGCTCATGAGGGAAGTCTCTGTTGGATCTTGTGGGGACAGGGGACTGCGAGGCATGTGTAACTGTAAGATCTCAGGGGATCAGGCACGGTGGGGGGTGTCACTTGGGAACTGGGCACTGCAAGGTGAATATTTCTGTGGGATCTAGGTGATGTTTGCTGTAGAATCTATTGGGAGCAGGCACCCTGGGGTGCATGTCTCTGTGGGATTTACTGGGAATCAGGCACCACAGAGCAGGTTGGTGGTGAGATCTAGTTGGATCATGAGGCAAGTATATGTGGGATCTATTTATGGAACATGTGTCTGGGGGATTGGTTGGGATTGGGCATTTATTTCTGTATTTGCATGGGGAATGGGTGCTGGGGTGCGAGGAGTAGTGACCGCAGACCATGCACATCTGTGGGAGCTACTTGGAATTGGGTGCCATGGGGCACGTGTCCCTGCAGGATCAAGTGGGTTCATCCCTGTAGGGTGCTGGCTGGCCATGCCCTACTGTAGCCTGTCCCAGTCCCCACTCACCCCACGCCACGCCCCTGACTTCTTCACCTCATGCAGTGCCTCAACCCCCACTTCTCCACCCAGTGGCCCCCCCAAGTCCTCACCCCATGCTGCAACTACCAGTTCTCTACCCCGTGCCCCCCCCCCCGAGTCCTCACCCCACACTGTGACCCCCACTTCTCCACCCCGTGCCCCCCACAGTGCAGCGCCCCCACCCTCCAGTCCCTGCCCCCCTGCCGTACCGTGCTCGGGCCGCCCCTCCACAGGGACGCTGACCGTGCGGCGCAGCAGCTTGGTCCGACAGGGTTCGCTTCGCCGTTCCCTCATCAGCAACGGGTGGATCTGGAGATGGGGGAGGGGAGAGACGGGGGTTAGTGTTGCATGGGGGCACCCCCTCTTTAACTTCCAACACCCCATCCCTCAGGTCCCCGCCTCCCCCATTGCCCCCCAGCTGCCTGTGTCAGGGCAGGAGTGCACAGAGTGACAATCCTCAACCCCTGAGGCTGTCCCAGGTGTGGCTTTATCCTGGGGGGGGGGGGGCCGCGGGGGGGTGGTACAGCATTATCCCAGGGGACCAAGAGGGAGCAGGCTGCATAGCACCCCAGCACCAGGACTGCAGCCTCCCCCCAAGACGGGCTCAGAAGAAGCCCTGCCCCAAGCTCAGGGGCAGGGGACACTGCGTCATATTCTAGGGAGACCTCTCAGCTGGGGCAGGTCTGGGACCAGGAGGGAAGTGAGAGCTCTGGGTGAGGGGAAGGGGGGGGGTCGCTCTGTGCTTGAGAGACAGGGGAGGGGGTGCTCCAGGAGGGGAGGGCAAGGGGTAGGGGATCTCTGCTCTGGGTGGGTGGGGGGGTCCCTCTGGGGTCCCTGCAAGCTCCATGCTCTCCCTCAGCTGTATGTCCTGTCCCATCCCTGTGTGTCTCACCTCGTCCTCGTCTAGCATAAGCAGCTGGTTTCCAGAGATGATGCAGAATCGTGGATTCCAGGCTGGGCGTTCATAGGGAGAGTGCATATAGGGCATGCGGTGCATGGGGGCTCCTCGCACATCTGGGAAGGGGGAGAGGGGGTTAGAGATGATGCAATACGGAGTGGTGTCTTCCCGGGCAGACAGAACCCTCCTTCCCTCCCCACACACGCCCCTCCCTCATCGCATGCACCCCTCCATCCATCTCATCCCAAGCACACCCATCCCACACCACTCCCACCCTCCTCACCCATGGGCACGCTTCCATCCACACCCCGCCCCCCAAGCACATCCCTCCATCCATCCCCCTCACATCTCTCTCTCATTACCATGCTCCCCACCACCACTGTGGGGCATCAGGGACAGAACTGACCCACTGGGCCAAGGTGAGGAATGACCAGGTCACAGTCGCAGTCATGGCTGGGCTCCGCTCCCCTCCTGTACCCCACTTCCAGCCCAGCCCAGCGGGACCAGACCTCACAGCTCTGTCTAACCCTCTTCACTCCCAGCCCAGCGTCCCGATTTCTCCCATTAGCCCGAGTCTAGCCATGCCCAGTCCCATTGCAGCTGGTGCCATAGCCCCAGGGAGGACCGTCCTAGGATAACCTCATGATAGGAGACGTTCTCTCCCAGTCCCCAGTCATTGGGGTCAGATCACGCTCTGAAGCAGCAGGGTTTTGACACCCCCCTCCCGTTTCAATAACTGTGCCCATGGAACCAACAATCCACACAGGAAGATGCTGAAGACCCCAGAACAGCACCTAGAACAGTGGTTCTCAAACTTTTGTACTGGTGACCCCTTTCACATAGCAAGCCTGTGTGTGCGACCCCACCTTATAAATTAAAAACACCTTTTTACATATTTAACACCATTATAAATGCTG
>NW_020665078.1:111902-126849 GCF_002925995.2 Terrapene triunguis
GCCAAGGGCTGGATCACTAGCCACAGACTGATTCAAAGGCAGAGAGTCCAGAAAGGACCAGCCAGTCATGTAGTTTGACCTCCTGTCAAGCACAGCCAGAGAACGACACTCCGGCACACCTGTACTGACCCCAAGAACCTGAGTCTGGCTACAGCATCTCCCAGAGAGGATTGGACACCCTCAGGAGACAGAGAGCCCATCCCCTCCCTTGTGTTAATCCCCTCCTGTTAAACAAACTGAGCCTTAATTCCAACTGGAATTTATCTGGCTTCAGCTTCCAGCCAGTGGTGGTTCTTCTCCCTTTCTCTGCTAGGTTAAAGAGTCCAGGTATTTTCGCCACGTGACGGCCCTTACACCCCGCAATCAAGTCACCTCTCAGTCGCCTTCCTTTGATCAGCTGAAGAGATAATGCCTGGTTAGCCGCTTGCTCACCGTCAGCATCAGACATGGTCTCCAGCCTTACAGATCGGTTCTGCGGCCTCTCCCATTCTTCCACAACTTTTTAAAGCATGCGGGCACTAGAACTGGCTGCAGTGTTCATCATCCATCTCTTCAGTGCTGTCCGCAGAGGTAAGGTCACCTCCCCACTTCCTTGTTTAGACAGGTAAGGATCATGCCACAGGCTCATTCTAGGAGCTCATGTGGAGACTGGGTCTTAATATTGCCAATGCCAGGGGTTCAGAACCCACATGCCAGGGCCCCCCAAGTCATCCCATTGACTTAATATACCTAGCTTTATACATTTGGGGGGTTGATGTAGTTACACCCCATTTCTGAGCCTGTGGGGTGATGGCTCTGAGCTGATGGCTCAGAATCTGGTTTTATTTGTATTCAGCACAAGCCATTTCTCTCCCATAACCCCATGACTGCAAGCTACGTCTTGGCTTAGACCAGGTCTACACTTAGACGGTTTCCCGCTTTACCTCCACCAGTGCTGCCGCCTCTGGCTCAGCAAGCGAAATGCACTGCACTGGGGTAAAGTACTTTACCCTGGGAGAACAAAGTCTACACCAGGGCTTTTGCCAGCATACCAATGTCAGCCAAAAATCCTCCTCCCCAATGCACAGAGCCAGGCCAGCAAAGCTGGAAGCACAGGTCAGGCCATGGACTGTCTGGATGACGTGTCCATACGGCACCAGGCACACGAGGGTGCTGGTCCTGGCTGGGGCACTGTGTGTGTTATGGTAGCAAGCAGCAGCTGCATGGGAAGCCCCATAACCCAAAGCTGGGGGGTGGTGGCTCACACCAGTGGGAAGCAGAGGAACCATCCCAAGCCCCAGGGGAAGCAAACGGAGCCAGGGGACTCTAGCACCACAAGCAGCATATAACCCTCCTGCCCCTCCACAGGGGGCTGCCCCCTCCCCAGCACAGACTGTGTGTGTGGGGGGGGGGGGGGAGGGGTCGGGGTCTGGAGTCATGGCCTGCCCAAAATCACTCACAGGTGGGGTGGTGTTTGCAGGGCGAGGAGCAAAGGACTTTTGCAGTACCGTGCTGCCACCCAGTGGACATAGTTGGACATAGCAGGCTACTGAGCTCACCTTTCTGCAGCCCCTTCCCTCCAAATACACACACAGGAGTCCCCACACTTGCTAAGGAACTCAGCCTTGTGCCTGCCCCAGCATCGCACGGGGCAGGGGGGCTCCCCCTGAGAACAGCACATAGCCTATGGGAAGGGACACCACGAGTCCTGACTCCTCCCCACACACCACTCTATCCCTGGCTAGAACCCAGGAGACCTGGCTCCCAACCCCCGCTGCTCTAACCACCAGAACCCATGTCCCCCCACCCCCACACACATGCAGCTGGGGAGAGGACCCATGAGTCCTGGCTCCCAACTTTCTGCTGCTATCTTGTTAATCGCTGTGCAAACTTCGGGCAAAGCAGCTGCCACATCCTTCTCTGCAGCTGGTCACATAGAGGCTAATAACCTACTACTGCTTCCAATTAATCCTTTAGCAACTTGGGAGAGGTCTGTGCTGCAGAGCTAGAAGATTCTGGGGTAAGATCCTGTTGGTGGCTCATGCAGGGTGGGATGGGAAGGGGGAATAGCGTGCAAAGACATCATTCCAGACCATGTCAAACTCATAACACATTTGTACAGGGGGACCAAGAGAAGGCTGCATGGGATACCTGAATCCTGGAAGTCCCCCCACTCCCAGTACTGGACTTTGCAACCTGAACACTCCTTTTACCAAGGCAGATAGGGGGCTGGAGGAAAGAGCATGTGGGGATGGATGGAAGGGTAAGTGTGGGGATGGACAGATGGCTAGAGGTGTGGAGGCAGAGAAGTATGCATGGGGAAGGATGGAGGGAAAGAAGCTTGTGCAGGGACAGAGGGCTGGGTCCAGGGAGGGTTGGGAACAAATGGGTGCATGAGGAGGGATGGTGGGTGGGAGACAATCAAGATCCTGCCCAAGTCAGCATGAGGAGGTTGCAATAACTACTATCCCTGCACTGACCCCGTAGTACAGGAGCGCCCAGGTGTGCTCATACTCCAATTCCTGCCTTCATGTGTCTGGGATTGCTCATGTTTTGATTAAGGTGCACTGTGGGTAGGGTGACCAGATAGCAAATGTGAAAAATCGGGACGGGGGTGGGGGGTAATAGGAGCCTATATAAGAAAAAGACCCAAAAATCGGGTCTGTCCCTATAAAATCGGGACATCTGGTCACCCTAACTGTGGGACACTCAGTGGCAGCAGGCTAAGGGCTGGGAGTGGGGCCAGGGGGTGTCCAGAGGGCAGAGGAATCCAGCCCTAGGTCAGAGGCCAGGCCTCAATTTCCTGAGAGCCTGCTCTTCCCAGGCCCTAGGGGGGAGGGGATTAGATGCCCAGCCATGGGGCAGGGCCAGACCAAGCCATTCTCCTCTTAGTCACCAGCTTGAAGCCACCCCTGGGCAGCAGGGCCCCACTCCTTAGTGCTTGGTGGGGCTCAGCTCTGGCTGCCATGGCAGGCTCAGTGGAGCGCCCAGGACTGCCTGGGGCACAGCTAGAACTGCCCCATGACCCCAGCCCCCAACCAGCTGGAAGATGGTCGCGCTGTGTGGGGCTGTCGGGCTGCAGAGAGATACAGAGAGTGCTGAATCCATATGATTCCACACAAAGCTGGATATTAGTGATATGCAAATTATATGCAAATATGCAAATAAATAATGCTTCCTTGCTTCAACTGACCTGCCTGCAAAAATGCAAATGAGCTCACCACATAATTTGCATAGAATAGCCAAGTAGCCCAAGGACCTAGCCACTCCTAAAAGCTGGTGTCCTTGTTAGCTCCTGGGCACTCCTCCACACTGGGGGGGGGGGGGGGAGAGAGGCTCACTCAGCACTGGGCCCCCCAGGCCCACATCTCCTGCTCCATCCCCTCAGAATCCCAGCACAGCCCTCTCCCCCTCCCAGCCCTGGCATCGCAGTGTGGGCTGACTGTCCCATCAGATCTGAGTGTGCCTGGAGATCCGTGCTGGGAAGTGACAGCCCAGGGAGCATGTGGGAGGGGGGAGCCTGGCAGAGAGAGAGATAGAAGAGACACCCCTCCCCCTCAAAGATACAGATACAGGCCCTTCCCCTGCCCATCCCCAGACTTAACTGGGGAGAGGATGCCCTATCCCTAAACGGGGAGGGGCCCAGAGTGCCCCCCCAGCACCACCTGCAGCTCACGACACTGCCACGCTCTGGGGATTCAATTCATGCCAGTCCCCCCGCCCAGGATGAGGGGGGAGGAGGGAGCATCCTCCAATGGGGGTTACCTAGCAACCGCATCCCACCACCTCCACACATTGAGTGCAGGGAAGAGACTGTGGGGATATTTCATCCCAGCATCCCCCAAAGCAGGGGTGAGCCCCCAGCTATTCCAGCCCTGGCCTTCCCAGCAGGGGGCATGGTGGGGAGTAGGGCAGGGTGCTGGCTGGGGGGAGCTCTCGGCTACTCCAGCCCCAGCCTCTTCCAGCAGGGGGTGCTGAGGAGAGTGGGGCAGTGCACTGGCTGGGGCAGGGGGGAGCTCCTGGCTATTCCAGCCCCAGCCTCCCCCAGTAGGGGGCAGAGTGGGGAGTAGGGCAGGGCACTGGCTGGGGAGGGGGAGCTCCCAGCTGCTCCAGACCCAGCCTCTCCCAGCAGGGGGCACTGTGGGGAGCAGGTACGGTGGGGCTGGCACCAGTGAGGGGGGTGCTCGTTTTGTGTTTAAAGGCCCTGTTAATCACTGAGCAGGGTGCTATGTTTATTCCCACATTAATATTTCTATTTTGGAGCTATAATAAATTATGAGGCAGTTGGGATGGGAGTCTCCAACTCCGACCAGGGTGTCCCCATTCCTCAGCACAGCGCACACAGACACACACCCCATGTTCTCCCCACCTCTTCCTCAGCCCAGTGCCCCCTGACCTGACCCTGCAGCACAGCACCCCCTGGCACTGCACTGGGGCCAGCACTGACAGAGGGGAGATTGTCCCCTACTCCATTCCTGCAGCACTAGTCATGCTAGCCATGGGGGGCTAATCCTAGCCCTGACTGGGGTCTCACCTCCCCCCCCCCCGGCACTTGGGGGCCAGACACTGGGGCACCACTTTGGTGAGGGTTACGTGTACCTTGGGCACAATAGAGAGAAGTGTTGGGCCATGGGGATCAGACAGAGGATGCGACACTCCCTCGGGCCCAGAGCCCAAGGACATGGGGACAGGAGGAGGGTGTTCGGACCCAGGTGTCCGGACAGCAGGATTTTTAGGAGCCAGGTGTCAGGGTGCAGAGGGGTTCTGGTGGAACATCCGGACCATACATGTGACAGCACGAGTGGCATGCAAACCCCACCCCCCTGGTGCTTTCTGGGCCAGCTGGGAAAGTGGGTCACATGGGTCTCCTGGGGATTTGCACCAGCCTCACATCAAGGGCCAGAGCCCCCTAAATGGGGCCAATGCCCCATACCTCAGAGTGGGCCCTGACCGCGAGCAGGGGCACACTCCAGCAGGCCGTGGGCTGGGAACAAGTGTGGGGGAGGAGATGAGCTGCAGAGAGCAAACCCCAGGGCCCTCCCTGGATGCTAGGGTCCCAGCAACCAATCTGGATCCAGCCCTAAGAGCCCACCAGCCAACACAGGCAGCACTTCCCAACCCTGGCTACAGGCACCATGTGCTGTTCCCACAGCCATCACAGGTCCCCTCCCCCTCCTGCCCCCCACAGGCCTGGGAAGTGCACCCACTACCCTCTACTGCTCCCCAAACCCCTAGCTACCCGTACTGCACCCACAGGCCTGGGCAAGGAGCCCCACTACCCCAGAACCCTTAGCTACCCCTATAGCTCCCACAGACCTGGGCAGTGTACCCACTACCCTCTACAGCCCCCTGCCCCCCTTGCTGCCCTTACTGCCCCACAGGTAGTGGGCTCCTTGCCCAGGCCCTCTACTGCCCCCCGATCCCCTTGCTACTCCTACTGCCCCCACAGGCCGGGGCAGCGCACCCACTACCCTCCACTGCCCCCCGAACCCCCTAGCTACCCTATTGCCCCCACAGATCTAGACAGTGCACCCACTATCCTCTACTGCCCCCAGACCCCCTTGTTCCCCTCACAGCCCTGGACAATGGTCCCCCCCACCCACAGGCCTCGGGCAGTGACCCCCCTGCTACCCTCTACTACCCCCTGACACAGCGGACAACAAGCAAGCTCTCCAGATAACCCCAGCACCTCCTCTGTCTCCCCCCACCCCCAGCTGCTCCCAGGTGTATCAACCCCAAGGTCCACCAGGTAACCCCCCCCCACTCTTCCCTCAGAGTCCCCCCGCCCTCTTAATACCTGCCCTGGGCTACCCCCCACTCCACTTCCAATCCCAGACATTCCCTCTCACGGCTTCTTCAGACCCCACAGGCCCTGAGCAGCCTCCCCATACATTCCCCTCCCCAACCCCACTGACCCCTGGGGTAAGCCCACCCACCCAACCACCCTGCAGCCACACCAACCCCTGGGAAACCGCCCCCCCCACACATCCCCCTCCCCAACCAAGTCTGACCCTCATACCCCCCAGGCCAGATGAACTCTCCAAGCCCCCAATGACTGCACTGTGAACCCTTCACCATTGTCTCCCCAGAGAACACCCTCATGTTCCCCCCCACTGCCCACCCTCCCCCAACCCCAGAGCCAACTTCCTTTTGCCCTTCCCCACAGACTCCATGAATCCCAGACCCCACAGGTCCCAGGGTACCATCCAGTCTCCCCCACCTCCTGCCACCAACACCGCCATACCCTGTCACCCTCCTGACTTCACTGAGCCCAGAGCACACCCCAATGCTGCCACCTCCTGCCCTAGACAACTGAACCCCAGACCTCACAGGTCCCAGGATACCATCCAGTGCCTCCCATCTCGCCTCCGACTCCCCACTGCCCCACAGGCCCTAGGGCAACCACCAGTGCTCTGTCCTGCCTCCCCACCAACCATGGGGCAACCCTTCACTCTCTTGGATGGCCCCTCAAGCATACCCCCTGCCACCCCAAGATGAGCTGGCATCCCTCACTGTTTCCCCAGGCCCCATGTGACCCCTTCATCCCTCACGCTGCATCCAGATGTTCCCCCCACCCAGTCCTGAGCCCACAGGTCCTAGGTGACCCCCCCCCACCAAAGAGCAATCCCCAGTCCTGAGCCTGCAGGCCCTGCGTGAAGCTCCCCACCCAGCGCTCCCTAGAGCCAGAGGCCTCAAATGAGTCCCTTTTATGCCTTTGTTACCTCCCCCAGGCAAACCCCATTCTCCCCCATTGCTCAAACCCCACAGACCCCAGTACCCCCCAGGACTCCACACACACAATCATCCCCTTCTGCCCCCACAGGCCCCAGTCACCTCCCAGTGCCCCCCACCTGCCCCAGGTGAACCAGAGCCTCCTCCCAGCCAGATGGACACCCCACATCTCCAGCAGAACCCTGACTCTCCAGCCCACCCCAGGTGACCCCTCCCATTCCTGCCCAAGTTCCAGTGCCCTCTGTCCCAGATATGGTGCCCCACTCCCTCGTTAACCCTGTCTGCCCCAGTTACCTCCCCCCACCTGCCCTGCTCCAGGTGAACCCCTTTTTCCTCTCTGACCCCACAGCCCTCCCCTGCCCCACTCCCAAGCCCAGACCCTGGAAGAACCCTTCAGTGCCCTCCCACCTGCCCTAGATGAGCCTGCCTGTTCCCCCAGACCCCCTCAGACTCCAGAACCCATAGGCCCCAGCTGTGCCCCCGCTCAACCCCAGCTGAACCCACCCCATCCTTTACCTCGAAAGGGGACATAGGACATGGTTCCTTCAGCCGCTCGCTAGTCCCGGGCGCTTGTCATGGACGAGTCGAGGGTGGGGGGAGAGAAGCCGACCCAGGAGAAAGTGGTGTGGGGGGAATCCCCAGAGTGGGGAGGAGAAGGGGGAAAAAGGGGTGGGGGGGCAAGGACCTCAGGGTGATCCAGGGAAGAGGACTTAAGAGGAACCAGGAGAGCAGGGGTGCTGGGGGATCCGGGAGACAGGGGTGCAGGGGGTGCCAGGGGAGGGGGTGTCAGGGGGAACAGGGGGTCGGGGTGCCAGGGGACTAGGGATAGCAGGGTGAAAGGGGATCGGGGGTGCCAGAGGACTAGGAAGAGTGGGGTGCAAGGGGGTAGGGGGAACAGGGGGTTGGGGTGACTGGGGAGAGCGGGGTGCAGGGGGGTCGGGGGAACAGGGGGTCAGGAGAGTGGGGTACAAGGGGGTTGGGGGACGGCAGCAGCAGCCGGGGCGGCGCTGGATGCAGTAGGAGCGGCCAGGCCTGCGGGGGGGCCGCCTCCCACCCACGCTGCCTGGCTGGGCCCCGCCGGGCCCCCGCAGCCGAGCTCCCCCTCCCCCGCTCGCCGCCGCCGCCGAAGGATGCTGCTGTCGCGGATGCTGGTGCTGAAGCTGCGGCCGCTCCAGCCTCGCACACGGGCCCCGCGCGCTGCCCACTCTTAAAGGCGGCCGCGCGGCAGCTGCAGTGGGGGTGGGCGCCGCGTGCGGCCGACAGAAAAGGGAGCTGTCGCGTCCCCTTTAAACTTCGCTCCCCCCACCCCTGAACACACACATCTTAACCCGGGGGTGGGGGCACGTGGGCTTCGGAGCCAGGTTCCGCCGCTTACCGGGAACCGGGCCCCCCAAAGCTGCCAACCAGCTCTATAGCCCCTGCCCCCCCACTCCCCCAACCCGCCACCCCCCCCCCTGGCCCCCCCCCCCCCCCACCCCGCCATCCACCCCCATGCCCCCTCCCCCCCCGAGACTCCTGCCCCCACTAGCCCCCTGCTCCCCAAACCCTGTCCCCCAGAGCCGCCATCCAGCTCTATGGCCCTTGCCCCCCACCCGAGCCCCCTGCTCCCATCCAACTCTATGACCACTGCCCCCTGAGCCCCCTGCCCCTATCCAGCTCTATGGCCCCTGCCCCCCCCGACCCCCCTGCCCCAAAAGCCCCCATCCAGATCTATGGGCTCCCCCCCAAGACCCCTCCCCCCCAGAGCCCCCAAACCCACAAAGCTGCCATCCAGCTCTATGGCCCCGGCACCCCCAAACCTCCTACCCTCCAAAGTCCCCATCCAGAGCTATGGCCTCTGCCTGCCCTCGAGCCCCCCGTCCCCATCCAATTCTATGGCCTCTTCCCCACCCCCCCGAGTTCCCTGCCCCCATCCAGCTCTATGACCACTGCCCCCCAGAACCCCCCGCCCCCATTGAGATCTGTGGCACCTGTCCCCAGTCTAGATCTATGCCCCCCCGGAACACCTGACCCCCACCATCCAGATCTATGGTTCCTGCCCGCTCTCCAGATCTATGGCCCTGGTCTTCCCCCCAGTGCCTCTTGCCCTTCTACCATCTCCAGCCCTGCTCCCAAGTACTCTGTGAGTATTGTTCCCTCTGCCCACCCCGCACCAAACCCTGGCCCCTGGTACTGTGCCAAGCCATCCCCACGTCCCCATGTCTGCTGTTCTGAGTAGAGTGCAGCTGCCTTTAATGGAGACACCAGGGTAGGGCAAGTGTGGCAGCAAGTACATGTGAGTGCAGGCTGAGGGTCAGTGTGCAGGGGACTTGTGCATGCAGGGTGAGTGAGTGCGCACAGAGCAACTGTGTATTCAGGAGGAGGTTGAGTGTGTGTGCAGGGTGAATGTGATTAGAGTGGGTGTGAGGGTACATGGATTAGTGTGCCTTGGGCAAGTGTGCATGCAGGCTGAGTGGGAGTGCACATGGGGGAGTGTGACTGCAGGATCTCAGTGCAGGGGACAAGCATGGAAGAGGGTAAGTGTGCACATGGTGAATGGGCCTGTGTGTGGAGCAAGTGTGAGTGTGCATGCAGAATGAGTGCAAATGTGGAGGGTGTGTCCCCCTTGGACAAACACACTCAGGGCTAGTGGGAGTGTGTGTGGGTTGAGAATGATTGTGTGCAAGTTTCCATTAAAAGTGAGTGCACAAATGGAGTCTGTGGAGCAAATGTGCATGCAGGATGAGTGAGTGTATGAAGAGAAAGAGCAAGTGTGTATTTGGGGTGAGTGTGCATGCAGGGTGAGTGTGAAGGGGGCAAATGTTCTTGCAGGGCAAAGGTGAGTGTGCATCTTGGCTTCTCCCTGGGGGGCAGCTGAGCTTCCCCACCCCTATGAGCTGAGGGGGTGTGACGCCACCCCTCAGTGTGTGGTTGTGTAACAGCCCCCTATTAGTGGGTCAGGAGAAGAACTGTCTCTCTAGGGGGGTGTTTCTAGGGCAGCTCCAGGCTCTTGCAGAGAGAGAGGGTGTGTGTGTGCGCATGCTGGTCTCTGAGTGGGTGCACTTGTGTGTGTGCAGGGTAAGTGTGCACGTTTGTGAGCGCATGAGGTGGGGTAGATTATTGTGGAGGAGTTTGCTGGCTGCACAGAGCTGTCTGTGTCCAATACTGGCTTGGCGTGTGGGCACGTTTTAGGGATGTGCATACACAGGGCAGGATTGTGTGTTGGGGTGGAGTATGGTGCATTGGGCTGTGTGTGTGTTAGGAGATATTAGAGGAGCATATTTTGTGTTGGTGTGTTTGAGTGCATTGGGAGCATATTGCGTTGTGTGATAGGGGATTAGAGTGTGTTGCATATTAGGTGTGTGTGTTAGGTCATATTCAGAGTAGTGGGATGTGTGTTAAGGAAGGTGCATTGGGGTGGGTATTGTGTCATATGTTAGGGGCACGGTGTGTATTCAGGGCTGTGCATTGTGTGTTAGGCATTAGGGAAATGTTGTGGATTAAGAGAGACCCATCAAGAGAAATTTGGGACCCTGGCATATCATGTTCACTGGGGCCCCACCCTCACTGGGGCAATGCTCTGGAACTACTTGGTATGAAGCCAGTCAGGACTGTGGGGGAGCCTCCTCTCTCTGAGCATACCTTCAAGTCAACGGGACTGCTATAGGTACCCGCATGGCCCCACAGTATGCCAACATTTTTATGGCTGACTTAGGGGACGAGAGCTGAGGAAGCGTTATTCTAACGCCCCTACTCTACTTGCGCTACAGTGATGACATCTTCATCATCTGGACCCATGGAAAAGAAGCCCTTGAGGAATTCCACCAGGATTTCAACAATTTCCACCCCACCATCAACCTCAGCCTGGACCAGTCCACACAAGAGATCCACTTCCTGGACACTACAGTGCAAATAAGCAATGGTCACATAAACACCACCCTATACCGGAAACCTACTGACAGTTATACTTACTTACATGCCTCCAGCTTTCATCCAGACCACATCACACAATCCATTGTCTACAGCCAAGCTCTAAGATACAACCGCATTTGCTCCAATCCCTCAGACAGAGATAAACACCAACAGGATCCCTACCAAGTGTTCTTAAAACTACAATACCCACCTGGTGAAATGAAGAAACAGATTGACAGAGCCAGAAGGGTACCCAGAAGTCACCTACTACAGGACAGGCCCAACAAAGAAAGTAACAGAACGTCACTAGCTGTCACCTACAGCGCATCATCAAGAATCTACAACCTATCCTGAAGGACGATCCCTCACTCTCACAGACCTTGGGAGATAAGCGAGGACTAGCCTACAGACAGCCCCCCCAATCTGAAGCAAATACTCACCAGCAACTACACACCACACAACAAAAACACTAATCCAGAAACCTATCCTTGCAACAAAGCCCGTTGCCAACTCCGTCTCCATATCTATTCAAGGGACACCATCATAGGAGCTAACCACATCAGCTACACCAGGGGTTCTCAAACTGGGGGTTGGGACCCCACAGGGGGTCGTGAGGTTATTACATGGGGGGTCACAAGCTGTTGGCCTCCACCCCAAACCCGCTTTGCCTCCAGCATTTATGATGGTGTTAAATATACTTAAAAGTGTTTTTAATTGATAAGGGGGGGTCACACGCAGAGGCTTGCTATGTGAAAGGGGTCACCAGTACAAAAGTCTGAGAACCGCTGAGCTTCACAGAGGCTCGTTCACCTGCACCTCGACCAATGTGATCTACGCCATCATGTGCCAGCAATGCCCCTCTGTACATTGGCCAAACCGGACAGTCTCTACGCAAACGTTTGAGAACCACTGAGCTACACCATCAGGGGCTCGTTCACCTGCACATCTACCAATGTGATCTATGCCATCATGGGCCAGCAATGCCCCTCTGCCATGGACATTGGCCAAACCGGACAGTCTCTACGCAAAAGAATAAATGGACACAAATCAGACATCAAGAATTATAACATTCAAGAACCAGTAGGAGAACACTTCAGTCTCCCTGGACACTCAATAACAGACTTAAAAGGGGCAATTCTTCAACAAAAAAAAGTCAAATACAGACTCCAACAAGAAACAGCAGAACTGGAATTAATTTGCAAACTGGACGCCATCAAATTAAGCCTGAATAAAGACTGGGAGTGGATGGGTCACTAAAAAAAGTAATTTTCTCCCTGCTGATACTCACACCTTCTTGTCAACTGTTGGAAATAGGCGACATCCACCTTGATTGCATTGGCCTCGTTAGCACTACAAAAGTAATTTTCCTTCCCTTGATATTCACCCCCTTCTTGTCAACTGTTGAGAATAGGCCACTTCCATCTTAATTGAATTGGCCTCGTTAGCACTGACCCCCCACTTGGTAAGGCAACTCACATCTTTTCATGTGCTGTAATATTTATACTGCTTATTGTATTTTTCACTCCATGCATCTGATGAAGTGGGTTTTAGCCCATGAAAGCTTATGCCCAAATAAATTTGTTAGTCTCTAAGATGCCACAAGGACTCCTCGTTGTTTTCTCTGAGCATGTCTCCAGGGCAAGAAGCTTACACAGCTTTGACCTTCCTGGGTCTGACCTCAGAGCATTCAGCATCCCCTGCCCCTCCGTGCTCTTCCCACAGCTAGTCCACCCAGGCGGGGCTCTTGGGGGAGCCAGAGGGTCCTGCACCCCAACTCCACAGTCAGCAGTGACTCTCAGCCAGCCGGTAAAACAGAAGGTTTATTAGTCGACAGGATCACAGTGTAGAACAGAACTTGTTAGCAGAGAAATAAGTGACTTTCAGCCAAGTCCATCTTGGTGGGAGGGGAGCCCAGAGCCAGAGCTCTGGTCCTCCCGCTGCGCCCCAAGCCAGCCGAGACTGACTCACTTCCAGCTGCCTGGCCCCTGTCCTGCCCGTTGCTCCTCCTCCGGCCTTTGTCTCGCATCCCCCTCCTGGGTCTCAGGTTACGAAGGGGTGGCCATAGCATCCATGCAGGAGCAACCCCTGCAAAAGTCACACAGGCTTATTCCCACCACCTAGACATAATAGACAGGGAAACTGAGGCACACACAGCATTCATGCAAAACAGTAAGACTCACATAGGCTTACATACAACATAACAAGGGCGAATCTCCCCTATGTAACATCCCAGTTACAGATTTTTTTTTGGGTGGGCCTCCTGAGCTCAGGCCCTGGTACAATTGTTTCCCCCCCCCGCCCCTCCAGCCCCTGTTTGGATGTGTCCTTTGGTGATTTAGGGGGCACTAGGGTTGTGTTGTGTACTAGGAGTGTCTGTGTTTGGATGGGTATGTTGCTAATGAGCCCTAGACTCATCCCCCTGCAGCAGCTCATTCTGGCCCCTCACCCTGATGCTAGGGGCAGGCCGTGCCTGGACACAGGGGTTCCCGTTCCCATCCCAGCTCCAAGCAGCCTCTGGGGAGGGGCAGACCCTGGGCACTGTTAACCCCAAACCTGTGGGATGTGGCCTGGTGCCCCATAAGGAGATGCTATGGGGATGAACTTACCCTGCCACAAGTCCTCCCCAAAATGTCACAGCTTGGACCCCTATCAAGGAGAGCTGGAGCACTGGCAGGGTGTGTCTCTGGAGTGCTGACGGGGTGGGGGGCTAGATCTGGTGTGAGGGGCAGGGATCAGGACTTCCCAGGGCTGGGGTGCTGGATGTGGTGTCAGGGGAAGTAGCATTATAGCAAGGGGATGGGGTCAGGAACCTGGATTCTGTCCCAGTTTGGTTTGGAGTGGGATCTAGTGGGATGGATAGAGTAGGGTGGGCTTGGATCCAGGACAAGTGGAACAGCAGCTGGACCTGGGTCACTGCTCTCTCTCCACTTAGCAATGGCCCAGCTGGGAGTTCCCTGATCACTTAAGCATCCAGCCCCTGGAACTGAGAGGAAAAACTATTTGATTAGGGAATAGTGAGAGGGCTGCATGTCCGGATTGAGGGGCACTGACAGAGCTGTGGGGGGGCAGGACTGGGTAGCAGGGGGCTGTGGGTCAGGAGTGAGGGGCACTGGCAGAGCTGTGGCAGGAGGGAACCCAGGGTTTGGGAGAGCAGGGGTCTGCAGTCAGGATTGAGGGACACTGGGAGAGCTATCAGGGGAACCCAGGACTGGGAGAGCAGTGGGCTGCAGTCAGGATTGAGGGGCACCGGGAGAGCTATGGGGGGGGGAACCCAGGGCTGGGAGAGCAGGGGGATGCAGTTGAGATTAAGGGACCCCATCCGGAGACAGGTCCTCCCTGATGATATAGGAGAGGGGAGGCACATGGTGAGGGGGGCGGGGTTGAGGCAGCAGCATGCGGCTGTCCTGGGTCACGTGAAGGGGGAGGGGCGGGTCCAGCGCAGATTGCAGCAGCAGAGCCGCGGGCAGGTAGGAGTTGCAGTGTGTGTTCGCGCCAGCGCAGTGCCCCGCTGCCCAGAGGCGTAGCGAGCGCCCTCTGTACCCTCCGACCGGAGGGGGCCCCGCAAGGAAGTGGGCCCCTAAAAGTGGCAAAATAAATACCGCATTCCAGTTTCTGCATTGTAAGGGGCCCCGCCCGGACATATGTTCGGAAGGGGCCACGTTCTTTGTTGCTAAGGCCCTGCTGCTGCCCCAGGCCTTGCGGGGGCTGCTCTGCCCTCGCAGGCAGGCCTGGCCCTAGGGGAGCGGGGCAGGGGAGCCGGCTTAGTTGGCTGTTTGCCCTTGCAGGGCTGGTCCCAGTCCCTTGAGCTGAGTCCCGCAGGGACGGTGGCAGCGACACGCGCCGATGAAAGCTGCCTGCTGCGTGAGTAAAAGCCTGACTACTGCCGACCACCTGTGGGGCTATGCCTCGCCCAGCACTGAGATGCAGCCGCCTCTGGGGGGGTTCAGCGGCTGTTTACACTGGCGACGCAGTAGCACACCTCTCCTAGTGCTAACCTGGGGCCAGCACTGACTGCGAGGGGAGGGTGCCCCCAGCGAGACCCCCACCCCAGTCCCTGCAGTCCCCCAGGTCTGGCCCTTACTCTCACTGTCTCTTGGCCACAGGTGCTGTTGCTGTCCCTGTTGATGGTCCCACTGCTCCGAACCGTGTATCAGCGTCTCTTCTCCATGGCGGCTGAAGCCTATACCCCAGGGAGCCTGTCAGCTGCCTTCGTCACCTGCCCCAATGAGAAAGTGGGCAAGGACATTGCAAGGTGGAGCTGGGCTCTATCCCCAGCTCTGGGAGGGAAGTGGGGTCTGGTGGGTTAGAGCAGGGGGGCTGGGAGCCAGGACTCCTGGGTTCTCTC